>NC_058036.1:19444996-19706871 GCF_019176455.1 Solea senegalensis
TATGAACACGCAGTAGTAACGTATAGGACCAATGTGCATTCACTGCCTTTGAATGTGGTAAAACGCGATAGTCAAGTGGTGACCCTTTAAAATCGCGGTCAAGGTCTAGAGTCTTATATACGCCGGCAATGCACTGCAGGATGTGTCATATCTGCTGAGGTCTTTTCACTCAGAGGAGGCATTGAATTTACCCGAATCAATGTCCAACACAGTTTCCATACATTGGGATGCCACTCTGATGTCACTAGTGCGCTCATAGAAAAGAAGAAAGCAGGTGTTTTTATATTATTGCTATTGAGAGGGAAGGCCATAGAAATCCTCTTCATTGGACGCATCAAGCACTGTAAATGTGATCCAGGAGGTTTAAAGGCAAAGCAGTTGCGACAGCAGGGAAACAATGGCCGCTTCCATCCTCAGGTGGCTTATGTGAGACCCATACAAGTCCCTCCAAACACTATCCATTACGCTTTTTTTCTGGTTCCGGGAGATGCACATAGAGCGGGCAAGAGGGCGACAGCATCACGCATCCTACAGCGCATCCATCTTTGTAGACGACGTACGGATTTAAATGATAAAGGTGTGGAGCTAATGAGAAAATGTAAATTAGACCAAGGACAGGCAGACACTGGCCTTCATTTGATGAACAAGAAATAAGAAGCAGGGTGAATTATGCCAGGATCATGTTTGCACTGACACCTGGGCGACAGATGAAGTAGAGGCCATTGTTTGGTTTGTTTTTTTTTTGTTTGTCTTTTTCCCCCCATGAGTGCAGATCGAGGATGGAGCTTTTTTTTTGTTTGTTGCCAGAATAAGAGCTGGATCAAACAGCGGTTGTGTTTATGTGAGCGTTTCACGCTGACACAGAGCACACACTTACAAATCAATAAGTGCCATTTAGGACAATGCAATGGTATGATGTTTGTGCGCCATTCACGAGGTTCAGTGTGATTAAAAGGTCTTAACTGTCACGCTGCCGGCTTGTTTTGCTTTAAAATGATTCTCACTTAATTCCAAGGTCTCGTGTAACTGTTTCCATGCCCTTCAGAAAATCTAGGGTGACCACAGAACGTGTTTAATTCATTTATTTTAATTAGATGTTGGCCATTGCTGTGACACTGGGAAGTTACGTGACATGTTATACAACTGAGCCAATTGTACTGTACTATATGTACTCATTCAAAGAGAAGTGATGTAAGAGAATGTGAATAATCAGCACGTCTCCAAAGCTTCAATATCTAAAGAGCTTATGGATGCAGGATCACAAAGAGGTTTATATATCATGTATTTACTCATAATTTGAGCAACTTGTGTTACTTTTTTCCAAAGCGTTCCTTCAACTCCATCACCAGCTGTAAATTATACAATAAATGTGAATTGAACATGTTGCCTACATTCAAATTGACATATTACAAGGTACATTTGGGTGCATATGATTGGTCCACCTTTATTTAAATGTTGCTTATGTCATGTGGTGAACATCATTAAGGCCCAGGGCCAAAACAATAGTTCCCCTACTGTATATTCTGCTTGTTTTGGTTTGGTTTTAACCACCATAGTATAACGTTTTAAGGTGTGTGCAGTTTACATGTATAATAATTGTGAATGTTAGTGTGGAACCAACAATTCACACAACCGGGTCATTCATTCATTCATTCATTCATTCATAATTTCAGCTAAATCTTTCACATTGTAATTGATGTAATGATAACATGATGGATTGGGCTGGGGAAGGGAAGCTGAGAGAAGGTTTACATCCAAAAGAAAACAAAATAAACGAACCTATGTAAATACTCTGATTGATATGCACGTGTAAAGTCTAAAGAATGACTCAGGGATTCAAACATTAAGATAATTCATTACGGAAATACTCAGATAGGGAAGAGGTAGAAAGTGGAAAGAAGTGAGTCATAAGGAAAGCAAAGCAAAAGCAGACAGAGGGTTATAAAAATAGTGCTTCTTCCTCTCAACATCTACCTCCTTGAGATGCAGATCATCTATGATCACCTGATAGTTCTGGACACAGGGGAGGGCTAAGCTCTTGTCGACCTCTCAGAGGCCGCCGAGTAACACCCTGTGGACACCCACACACAGTCTCTCTCATCCTCACCACCTCCCCCAGGCCTCCCACCCAGACCATCAGTCCTTAGAGAAGACCCGAGGCCAGCGGCGAACAAGGAGCTCCTGAATGGGCCCTGGACTGGCCTTTGTCTGGCCCTACTGCAGAGTCCCTTTATTTACACAGTCTTTAACGCTGTATGTTTTCTTGTCTCTTAATTGCATTGGCCTTTGCTGCCCCTTGGTCAATCAATACCATCTCTCCAAATGACATCAGCAACTCTATTCAGCCAAGCCTTTCCAGGTGATGGCTGTTTCATGGGAAAGATGGTGAGAATGAGCCCTCCTGACCGACCCTGTCCATATATCAGTGTCTGTCTTCACATAATATAGGTGTGCATGAATCAACGTCCAACATCTGCACCGTTGTTAACCCTCACAGTGCTCACGCGGCACGGATCTGTGCCGCAGGTGCACCCATGGTCATTTGCTGTGGGAATAATAAAGTTAGGATTCATTTTATGTCACATTTTTAGGTTGTGCTGGGAAAAAAAAGCATTTGAGACACTCTGTAATGCTCATTCTTATTCCTGCACAGTATGTTTTCAACACAGTAATGTTCTCTAAGGGTTAATGAACTATACGTGCAGTCACTTCCAGGTCTGGAATCACAAAGGAATCACTTCTACAGTCAGTGTCTGCAAGGATATACCAATACCACCAGATGAATTATGGAATTTAGCAAAGGCTGTGCATTTTAGGCCATGTTCAATCAATCAATCAACATCTGAATTTTTTATTGCTACCGCTTCCTGACAGTCCAACAAATGGCCGGACGATAAGGAGCCGTCTTATATTTTAGCAAAAGGAGGGTGGACGTCCTTCAGCTACATGTCAGCCGGCTGGCTCTATGCTCTCTGGAGTCCATATAGGTGAGCTCACTGGCCACTGCAACAATTATTGCCATCAAAACAATTTTGCTGACCCTTGACTCTGAAGAAGAGCAGGAAAGAGAGTGAGCGAGAGTTGACATGCCTTTACCACTTGTGTGTGTGTGTGTGTGTGTGTGTGTGTGTGACCAAGCACATTAATCATAAGAGGTCTATGCCTCTCCTGTGTCCAATTCAGCGATGATTCTCTAGTGCAGCACCATGGCAATGTTTAGACAGAGGCGGACATAATTATCTCTGTGTGTACTTTAATAACGTGACATCCGAGTGTTGCGGTGACTGGGGCGTGCGCCGAAAAAACGACATTACAGTGATATTATCCCCTTCATTCTGTGTAATTAAAACCTAAATAATTAAATGCCACTAACTAACAAAACTGGTATGCAAATTTGATGATTTAGTGAGTTGTTGAAGAACACAGGGATTTTTTTCTCTCTCTCTCTTTTTTTTTTACTCCAAATGGGCACCATTTAAAGTTGACCTTTGGAAATGTTATTTTGAATGCAATGTGATGGCGCTGTTTAATTTGAAGAGGTGCTTATCTCAAAGTCAACATCTTACTTCTGTTTTCCTGACGCACACTCAGTCGCCATATATTAGGCAGTAGCCTGGCAACCACAAGAGTAGCGCCGCACCAAATGGACATGTTTGCAATGCGACAGGCCCGGTGTGCTCCTCACCGCTGACCCCGCCTGCCATTTTGTTTCTGTCCTGTGAAGGTGTCAGTGATAAACGTTACCTTGTCTCAGCAGGTGTGCCTGGATGGAGGGCCCTGCCGCACGGAGGGGGTCACCAACCCCACAGTGTTTCCCCCATTTATTTGAATAATGGGCCATTAGGACGGCTGGATATCCAATGTTAAAGTAGCTGTATGTGTCTACTAGATAAAAGACATAATTACCTGAGAGAGACACAGACAGAGAGGATGTGTTGGTGCACACTTTTCCTCAGCTGGCCTCCACAGCTCAGAATTCATACACACTCCTACCATTAGGTGGCGACAGAGAGAGGTTTAGGAAATGAGGAGCTTGGCTCATCACTTCTACTGATGCACAGCCAAACTGAGTCAGAAAAGACATGTTTTGACATAACTTGGGGTAATTATACTGGGTAGTTTCCTAGATGTTGATAAATGTAGACACTATCACAGCCTGTCATTTCTGAATTATTCTTCGCAAACCTTTCAAATAAGAAGAAATCTATTTAAATTGGTGACAGGACACCAATTTAATTTCCTAGAATGACACGTCCCCTAAATAAAATGCAGTGTGAGTCTTTAAAACCCTCCACAGGCAATTACAGCGCTCATTGAATTGCATAATATCATGGTGAAAAGAGTGTGGGCACTTTGTATACCTTTGCCTCACGAAGAGAAAGAGTTGTCCTTTTTGGTCAGAATTGTGACTCCTTGTGCCTTTCATGATTCTGGTTCAAGAGAGACTTGCCACACAGTCAGTGGAAATATGGACATGAAATTTGGAGTGGTATTTATATGAAGCAAAAAAGATTGCCAATTAAAGATGAGTTCTTTATCATTTATTTGCCCTTGAGGTTTTTATTCCTCAATTGCTATAAACCTTATAAAAGCATCCTTTTTAGTGCAAAAGAATAGACGCCCATTTTTGTGACCTCCTCCTAATGCATTTCCATCTTCACAGCTTCAAAAAAAGTTTTCACCCCTTCCACAAAACATGTTAATTGCCATCATGGGCCCGGGAATAAAAAAAGATATCTACACGTTAATTATCCAAACATGGTGGCAACCCATCTGCAGCAAGCCATTGAAATTACTAAATTGTGTTTTCTCCTCTTCTTCTTTCATTTTGGACACATTGTTCATCAAAAGGCTTCAGAAATGTGCAGATGGGTAATCCTTGTGTCTACAAGGAGCAGCCTGGTTCAAGGTGAGTGTTTCATACCCCTAAGCCCTTATGTTTCTCTTCATTGTGTTGTTTAGGTTCCATATCCTGATAGGAGATTCACTAAAATGGGAAATTTCCTTGTAGCCTACTCGTGCAAACACACACACACACAGAGAAACCACATTTTCTTTTGCTGTTATTCTGTTCTAAAAACAAATTTACACACATCTCGCTGCAGAGATGGGCTGATCAGCTTATTTTAGTCAGATTTATATCTAAAGGTGTTGAAATGTAACCTCAAACTTTTAAGACACGAGCAATGTCTGCTCGGAGAATCACGGAGAGCGACTCAGTCGTGAAAAACCACTGAAATAAAGTTACCAATTTCACCAATCTTAAGTGCATATACAGCACATGACCACATCAGAATTGTACTTGTGCAACAATCATCCTTTACATTTACAGGGTGGGTGTTTCTAATCCGGCAGCAAACTCTTTTCAAACAACAGGTGAAGAATACTCTGTTCTGGGATTACTTTAACTTGCAAAACAATCCAGTTTGAATTGTGAATTTCTCAGTAAAGTGTAGCATAATTGAAAGCTTAAATGTGATGCAGCTTTCTCTCAAAGTAAATGTTATGTGTTTGTCATTATAATCCACTTGTTACAAGGGAAATGCAAAGAGTGATATATGGAATTTACCAAATTGCAAATCAAGTTTTCTTCATTTGCAAATAAAAGGGGTCTCAGATGATTCCAATACTTCTTTTATCATCTCTATAGCAATAATCCATATGTACTTGTACTTTAAGGGTTTAAATACAGCTCTCAGCTGGAGTATTGTCTTCTGGTAAGTCAGACTTTGGTCAGAATCCTCACTGTGTGTCTCCATACTCGGTGATACATTACCTTTACTGCAGAAAATGTGATGACGGTCAATGTGGATCACCACTTCAGTGATCCACAGAGACAAGTCCTTGCAGTCGTGGCGGTGATGTTTGACTTTTTAAAAAGAAAAAAAAAACCTCAGATTTCTGCCATAGAAAAGATTTTAAAGGCCTTGCGTGTTTGAATGCATGAATCAAAAATAGTTTGGCACAAATTTATAATATTGTGATTTTCCTGCTTTATTGAAGTAGACAATGTTTTGGGTTTTTTTTTTTTACAGACAAAGCTGAGCCAAAGTGTGTGTGAATTTCCCCACATGGTATTCAGTGATACTGCGACTTGTATACAGACCCTTGAGTCCATCTTAAGGCCATTCATCTGACTTATTTCAATTACCAGAAAAATATTGCAACAGTAACATTAACTTGTTGTAAAACTCTGACTTTTCTTGAATACTACGTTAGAAGGATATTAAATACAGCGTGTATTTTTCCAGGCAAGGTGTATTTGTAAGGGCAACAAATGGCCTTGAGACATCCGTCATCTAATTCAACACGTTTTGTCCATATAATGCCATTCAAATATGAGAATTTCTGGCTTCACTGTTGAAGGTAAAAGCCAATGTACTTGCAAAGCTTTTGAATCTTTGCTCTGAAGTTGTTCCGTGCATGGGAAGCGAATGGCAAGGACAAGATCGGCCATCTTGCCATGATATGTCCATGACTCATATCGTTTTGAAAATAAAACGGAGATCTTTGGGAGACTGAGACAACCTAAATATAATTGCTCCTCAGAATGTCCTGCCTGAAGACACTATTCCATTTTAAGGCGTGCCACTCTTCACGTTTAGGTTTTATTTACTACACGACTTGTTTTTAGGTGTCTTTAAGAAAGCAGAGAAGGCACTTCATCGCTGAGCTGGTCAGAATCTGATATTGCTCCTGTGTGGCCTTGTTGCTTAATTCACAGACATACTTCATCCATTAGAACTAAGTCTCCTCCAGCTATTGAACAAGATGACCAGTTCACTCTCATCAACGGCTTTAACGTTCACACCAGCTGCCCCCACTGTTGTTGCACGTCTCCGTCGACATAAGTGAATATTTTGATTGGATCAATTCTTCATTATTATTTGCAGCTCGCAGCTTTTCAAGCAACCGGCCTTGACTGCGGCACTTGATTCGTACCCACATGCCACTGGGGCTAAAATGCTTCCAGAATGTGTCTACTAAGTATTTTATTTTTGGCCCTTGGCCTAAGCTGCAGGGTTTACAAAACAGCTATATGGCTCTCCAAGGCCAAGAACTGGCCTTGCTCCACATGCTTAGCAAAGGAAAAGGAGGTATTCAAGCCTAAAGTTATTCATGTCAAGTAATGCTCATGGAACGATTCCATGCAATCCATAAATCTGACATTTCGTGAGTGCTCGAACGCAACTTTTGTTCTGCTCACTTTGACACGGCGTACCACCTTCACACTATTTGTTCCTGTGTCCTTCTCTTCCTCTCCAGTAAGTAACACAACAGGGCAGAGATGTTAAGACCGACCGCCCCGGCACCGTGCACCGTTTGTCATTTAAGAAATGGTAATATTGAGCCGTTTTTATAATTGGACACTTTTGATGGAAAACAACTCGCGGTGTGCCGCTCTCGAGGGGCCAAACACAGTCATTCACATGCCATAACACTGAGGGCTTGGTGATCTAATGCTGAACCCTCTCTAAGTGCATGTATTTGTGAAGAAAAATTGCAAAGCCTCTCAAACTGATAGAGCCGGCTATCATCATGTATGAGTCTCCACCGCACAAGTGAGCCCTCAGCTTTAATTAAACTTTTTTTCCCAAAGTGTATCTCCCATGAAAATCAACCGCGGCGTTTGTGTGTCGAGAAGCTCTCCCTCTCTCAGCTCACCTCGAGTGGTCGATACATTAAAACTTGAACTGATTGATTTCAAAATGCCGCCGCATCAGTGTTCTTATGCATCTGTTAACTACATCTGAAGTAGCTCAGTCATCAAGCTTTAGGACGGGGATTGATAATAGCTTGACCAGCAGGGCCTGTCCTTACCCATCCTTTAGCAGGAGGTCTTGCATTTAGCACCCAGAGCACTTGTGGCACATCTCAAACAGCACAAGTGTGTTCACACAGTGGATGAGTGGAAAGCTTTTTCTCATGCGCCTGAACCTCATGAATACATTCCAACTCTAACTAACTACTTTGCCTTAATGTGGAATTTCAAAGAAGGTATGAGGCCATTTTATTTATTTGTGTTCTCTGCGTCTTAGTGATACTCTTGAGCACAGTGATGGCAGGGAGGATAATCTCTGTCTTTCATCAGCAAAGTGGCCCCGGCACAAAAACCCCAACAGTAATGTATTCACTATTGATTGATGCCCGCTCCTGCACTACCAGGCAACACTGTTATTATCATGCATAGATTCCACGCTGGCCACAATAAAATCATTGTCTTGATTTAAGTTATCCAACCCCCAAGGTGTCATAATAGCACAACTGGTGTTTGCCTCATATTGCTTTCTTCCTCGGTCATTACTGACACTCCCTGTCATCGTCCTCACGTTGACTATTTAGTCTCACGACCTTTGACCTTTCGCAATGCAGGAAAATGCTGCCAGTGGACGTGCAACAGGTGTAAATTAGATTTATAGATGGATGGCTACTGTGTATATATAAAATAATACTTATTATTGTGGTGGGTTTTGTGTCCAGTTATAATATTTTTGTGTGAGCAGAGGAGTTTTTTGTTGTATTTTGTTGTGTCTCTGCCCGCGTGTATTTAGTGTCACACATGTGGATCTATGTGGCAAACAATATGTGTGAGTAGTAGCCCGCCTCGTGGGAGATGCCCAGGCCTCGAATCATTGTGAATTACTGTGACCTTGGTTATCAATCATTGGATCAGGGTATCTAAAGTAAACGCAACTGTGGCGTGGATAACATGCCACATCTGCTCTTTGGCCAGAGCTGCTTCTTGGTTACCAAGCGATTTATTAGAGCGCACTGTGTGAGGAATAATAGGTCGCAGTATAAAGATCAACCAGCGGCTCCCTCTCTCTCTCCCAATGGCGCACAATTATCTCTTAAACAGGATGTTGTGACATTATCGTTCGCCTAAGTTATAGTTGTACAGTTTCACGTCCCCCCAAAACATCTCCAAGAGAGAGAGAGAGCGAGAGAGAGAGAGAGAGAGGATTATAGTTGCACAGGCTAAAAGCACCGGCCGCAAAGGGAGCTGTGTTTGCGCACAAGACCAATTTATTGCCGATGAACATATGGCCAATATTTTGTCACACGTCATAGCAAGGGGAGAACAAACACCGTGCAATGTTAGCGAGTCAGCAAGAGCAGAGCCACTTGGCCATCCATGCAAACGCTCTTGGACAATATGAGAAGAGGAGCACTTGCTTTCTGGGTATATAAAGCACATCAGGCTTATCTGTGCACGCACTCCTGACTCCCATTTGGAGATATTTCATTAACTCTGCGCGCTGTCTTAACGCTGGCTACACATCCAACCCCCCTCTCCTGTCTAGGTAAGCGCTCCAGTCAGTTTGCACACTCTTTATTTATTTATTTTATTTTTTTTTGTATTTTCACAGCTTAATAGAAACTGCTTTTTTCCCCTTTTGTCGCAGTCTCGTACACATCAGCGTGCACCTTAGTCTTTGAATGTAAAATGACCCTGATCTTCGAGCCTCTTTATTAACTCTGTTGAAAACAGGATGGTTTATTCACAGTGTAGGCCTGCGCGGTTTTAACCTACAGTCTGCTGGTCATTGCACACTCACGTGGGCAGTCCAGGCTTGGCTGAGCGTTTTCTTTGTGCTGATGGCAAAAATGGTGAGTGGCCTGAACCTCGCTCATTCAGGAGAAAAAAAAATAACCACAGTATCTAGAAATTTACCAAAAAGAAATGTTAGAAGAAAATATACTCCAGATAATTAATTCCAATTCACAGCCATCGACTAATAAAAACAACCCTAACCAGTGAAGAGCACATGGATGAAGAGTCTGTGTTCCTGCAATGAAACTATCACTATATTCCAAAAGAGCCTCCTGTGCGCGGTTCCATTTCATATTTTCCAAACACTGCTTGTCATCAGAAATTGTTTAATTGGACCCACACAAAGAGCACCCCCTGTTGTTTCTTAAATTTGCCGGTAGAGACCGCTAGAGCTCTACAGATGTCAACAGCTGTTCGTGTTATCACTGCACTCACAGGCTGACGGACACGGAGGACAAGTTGAGCGTACTTGTGCCATGGAGACGAGGCCAGATCGTGCTCTCCTGGCTGGAGAGCATGATTTATTATGATTCATTGTAATTTATTCATTTGTTTACATGTTTATTTAAGAGGCATCAATAATGTTTTAACACCCTTACAGTTATTAATCGTCTCTTTTGATTTATGTTTACAACTTTCAGGGATTCGAGCCATTTTTTTTCCCCTCCTCCCTCCTCCCTGCACACGCAGGTCAGTGCGATACCGAAATGGGAAGTGATTAAAAAATAATAAACCTCCTTTTTAGCAATTCGTCTTACAAGGAAGAAAGAGGGGAAAAAAAGATTAAGGCGAATGGCACAGCGTGGCATGAAATTCACCATTACAAATAAACTGGTGGTTTAACAAATGAAGGCATCTCTTCGGGGCATGGGCGCACTGCTATAATCTCGCCGTGACATGTTTAATCATTAGAGGAAGAGAGACGAATAAAGACGTTTTTTTTGCCCGGGAGGAAAAGGTGGCTGGATTTCTGTAAAAGGAAGAAAAAAAAAATGAAAGAAAGCAAACGGCTTCCAAAATGATTTACCCTGAAGCCAAGTCTCCTCGGGCCATGGCTTAGCCCCCATAAATAAACCGGACTCGGCTTTACCTGCATATTATATATAGGCTTTTAATCATAGAGGGAGGAAATCAGTCTTGTCACTCTGTACATTTATCATGGACACCCTGAGGCAGACGGGGTTACCTTTATCAAAGACTAACCCCCTGCCTGAGGCGTCAAAACACGCTGAAATTCAGCGATTAAAGGGAAGCACTGATCAACATTATTATGGATTCTCCTGCGGCATTTTCGTATTTGTGCATTCAATCGAAAGATTTATTTAATCAGGAATATAAAAAGCTCTTTCTTCACTTATTTGGCAACAATCGTGGGCTTGAATTTTTAGGAGGGAATTATCATTAATCAGACGGGGCCCGTTTTTGGGGGCTTCATCCGAAAAATTAATTGTTTTTTTCCTTTCCTTTTTTCCCCCCTCTGTACGTTTGATTGCAAAGCTGGAATCAGAGGGGAAAATGTAACGAGCTTTAATAATGAGTCAGTCAGCTCTGTTGCTTATAATATTAGAAATGGAGCACAGGCGAAAATGGTGATAGCACAATTACAGCAGCAGTGATCACATAAAAGAGATGAATGTGGCGCGTGTGCAGTTTTACGCACGAGTCAAACGTGCGTTTCGGTGAGAAATATAACAACCAAGTATTGTTTCAGTGTCGGATGTGAAGGTTTGGTGTCAACTGGACTCAGATAAGCGGCTGATGGGAATCACACCGGCTCCGCATTGTCCTTTAAATCCTGACGCATCTGCAGCTCTGAGGCCCTTTCTTTAGTCCATCTTCCCTCGCTTAACACCTCCCAGCGCGCGCGCACACACACACACACACTTTCTGGGGTTATTAAAAACGACATAGTTACTTTTTACAACTTAAAAATTATAAATAAAAACGCCATAAAGGCGTTGGCCGTGCCAAAGAATTACACATTATTCTGACTCATAATTATTAATAACATTATTATTATTATTATTATTATTATTAATAATAATAATAATAGACAACAATAACTTCGATAACGCTCCATTTTGCTAAAACAGACACTCAGACACCTGCCAGGTTGTCTTACACTAAATTAATTTCCCATGACTGTGCGTATAATTGGAGACTGAACGCAATCTGAGCTGATTTACTTAGACTATATAATATGAACATTTGCCAGTGTTGGTCCCGTTAGCTCGTCCCGCTCTGCTCACTGCATGGCCACTGTCAGAGCGAAAAGGCACGCGGCCTGTTTGAACTACCTGAGAAAGTAAACAGGTAAACAGAGAGCGATAGGCTCTCCAAGTGGAGTGCGTCCACTTAGCCTGTGCACATTTACCTCTTCTTGCCGAAACCCTCGGCTCAGTTGATCAAATAATACATCCCCGGCCACTGGCCACAGTCTGCAGCCCAGTGCGCGCGCCCATGCACCGCCACCGATTGTGGCCCACGGTGACTCCCCCCGTGTCACTGCGCCACCACACACATGCAGCAGAGCAGAGAGTGACACGAGCGACAGGCCCCTGCGTGCTCTGACACACCAACACATAAATAAGTCTCGGTGAATTCATGTCCTGCATGGACCGAGTGAGTTTCCCGATGAGGTGGCTGCGCACAGAGGCTGCAGTGTGGCTGTGTCCTCCGCCGTGCGTAAAGCTCTGTGGGGGAGTCTCCTGCGCGCGGGCTTGCTTGTCCCCGCACATGTCGGATTTAGTGCATCAGGTCAGTAACCTCTCTCCCCCTTATAGAGACTCAGACGCAGCTCCAGTTTGTCCACACAGCCCCGTTCTGCTCAATGGAGCCTTTGTGGGATGTTGAGACTTGTGATTAATTCTGCCAGTCTGGTGAAATATTTAACTAGGGCCTGTGAGTCAGGTGCACGAGGGTTGCACCAGAGAACATCCGGAAGTTGGGCTAGAAAATGGTTGTCAAAATAGCACATTTTACCTTTGTAGTTATAATAAAAGCGTCAGAAAACAATAACAGAAATAATAATAATATAGTAAAAAATTATTATTATTTATCAAATAATTACATTAATTTAATATATGTCTTATCCATAGCTTTCCTTCGATGAGGAGGCTGCGTGTGTGTGTGTCTGTGTATGTGTGTGTGCTGAGATGAAGGACTTTCCTTAATATTGTGGAAGGGCCCAGGAATTGAATGAAGAGATAGTCCATTGAAAGCAGTTGAATGCCATGACAACTAGGAACAACCTCAGATTTATTCCAAACAGTTAGAAAGCATTGTGCACGGGGCGTCAATCATCTATTATTTCGCCCCTGAAATAAATGCAAAAACTGCGGCCGGACAAAAGCTTCCAACAGGAGCCGGACATTTGTCTACATTTCCCCCATTGTCTGCAGCTTAGCAATCGGTTTGTATTTGTGTTTGCCCGGGTCCGACCACCCAGGATGCGCAGAGGACTCGCTTTAAAAAAAAAAACGTGAAACATTGTCACCCACATCACATACTGGATGGGAGGCAGAGGGAGCAGAACGAAAGGAAAAGTCTTGAAGGGGAGGAAAATAAAGTAAGCAACAATGATACTCGGATTTCCACAGGAGGGGGAAAAAAAAGCAAACTGGAGCACTTTAAAGGAGGCTCCACACAAGCAGAAAACAAATATTAGGATGCGCTGCCATCATGAGATTTATTGAGGACGGAAAAAACGGTCAAGAAAATGATTCATTTATATAAAATAATGGCAAAATTAAACAAACGGACACAAACCTATTGCTTTTAATATATATCCGTAAACACAAGACTTCTGCATTATCATCATCGTTATTATTATTATCATTATTGTTATTATTATTAGCTACAGCGTGTTATTATTATCATTATTATTATTATTATTATTATTGCTGTTGTTATTGTTGTTTTTATAGGCCTCATTATCACTAACCTAACTCATTTGGATAGGCCCACTGCCTTAAATACTTGCTTAGCGTTTTCAAACAAACAGATTCCTGCTTCACTTTCAACACAGCCTCTTGTCCTTAAGCCCTGGCAAAAATATTGACACAAAAGGTTTACATAAATTATCCCCGCGAATATTTGAACAAAAGCTGCTCTTACTCGGTTCCAATCGATTATACAACAATAAAATATTCATGCACTAAATCTCAAAATCTAGTTATTTTCATGCATGGGTAAAAAAAAAAAGTGTAAATAAAGTGTGTGAGTGGGCGGGGGCAAAAGCTTCAGAAGAAGCAATATGTTAAAAATGTCTTTTTGTGAGTATAAAGCTACTTGGAGGTTCTTTGTATGTAAATAGGGTGGTAAAAAAAGACCCTCCCCGTCTTTGTAATTAATTGACACGTTATACCACTCATCATGCTCTGAAGCACCAATGGTAGAGGCTCGGATCTCCCCAAAACCCACAATTTCACATCTGCAAACACTGTCTTCATCCACTTGACTCCTAAGACCCGCCCACACGTGGCCAACCTTTCGCGGTTTTTAATGCTTTTTCACTGCAGGTTCATGTGTTGAGACCAACCTTATATGGACTGATCGGACAAGGTAATGGCTTATTTCCCTCTAGCACCCAGCAGCAGCGCAGTATCCATGAGCCACACATAGCACTTCAGCCACTTTGGCATCCTTCCTGGACTTACAGAGACTGAATCCACTGCCACTTGCTCAGGCAGTGGTGATCCACAGTGGCTGCTTTGACTCTATCTCAGCGTAGAGCGACTCGTACTCGTCTCATTTCTCCTGAACCATCGCCTCTGCTTTATTTCTTTTTTTCCCCCTGTGTGTTTGTTTCAAAAACAGCCGGATTGTCCGAAAAGCTGGTGCAGCAACTTTTCCCTGCATATTTCCCCCCCCTCACCAGAATATGTCGTTGACCAACACAAAGACGGGCTTTTCTGTAAAGGACATTTTGGACCTTCCTGACACAAATGACGAAGACGGATCTATCACCGGAGCGGAGGAGGACACGGAGGGTTCGGAGACCACGTCCACGACAAAAACCACTGGAGTTTTGGTGCAAAGTCCTCTGGAAAACGTTCAGAATCTGCCTTTAAAGAACCCCTTTTATGACAGCAGTGACAATCCTTACACACGATGGCTTGCTACCACGGACAGCATTCAATATTCATGTAAGTATAGTGTCACACAATCCTGGCTGCAGTCGCCGATGATGACTTGAGTGCTATTTTCATGTTATATGCGCTTACATTAGGCCATAATGGATGTTCGTGCAGCCTCCTATATTCCACATTAACGATGCATTTGACTGCATCGTCTTTCCGCTGCTGCTGCTGCTGCTGCTGCTCTGTGCACGAGCTCGGTGTCTTAACAGCCCAGCAAATGCATGCAATGTTTAGGCTCAGCTCGATGTGAGAATTTGAACACGTTGGTTGAAAAAAAAAAAGCAAAAGGAGTTATAGTCAGAGAGCAACAGCAGTGTGTGTGTGTGTGTGTGTGTGTGTGTGTGTAGGACTGCATTCTGTGGGGATTTACGCGCAGACAATGAATCTTTTAATGCTTCACTGACTCGAGCTGCATGTGGAAATCTGGGCTAAACAATTATTTTCTTGTGCTTTTTTCCTATGAAAACGCACAAAAAGTGTTCCAAAACAGCCAAAAAGGCCTTTTTATTTCAATTATTCAGCCACGCTTTATATTATTTCTTATAGAAATGTTGTAAAATCGTTATGTAATTCAGTTTTTAATCGATTCATTTCCGATGCATGTAAACTTTTTTCTTTCTTTGTTTGTTTGTTTTTTTTTAAATGTGTGCTTGTGCTTGTGTAGTAATAATAATAATAATAATAATAATAAATGTCCCCTGAGAACTTAACAACATAACATTTTGACAGTGTTTCTCCCGTTTCTTGCCGCAGTGCACGGCCTCTCCGCCAGCTCTCAGGACTCGGCCAAGTCCCCGGAGCCGTCCGCAGACGACGAATCGCCGGACAACGACAAGGAGACTTCCAGCAGCGGCGGCAGCGACTCCGGCAAGAAGCGGAAAAGGAGGGTGTTGTTTTCCAAGGCGCAGACCTACGAGCTGGAGCGCCGCTTCAGGCAGCAGAGGTACCTGTCCGCTCCGGAGAGGGAGCACCTGGCCAGTCTGATCCGCCTCACCCCGACCCAGGTGAAGATCTGGTTCCAGAACCACCGGTATAAGATGAAGAGAGCCCGGGCCGAGAAAGGTATGGAAGTGACCCACCTCCCTTCTCCCAGGCGGGTGGCCGTGCCCGTCTTAGTCAGGGATGGAAAGCCTTGTCACACTCTTAAAGCTCAGGACTTGGCGGCCACTTTTCAGGCCGGGATCCCCTTCTCTGCTTACAGTGCCCAGTCACTCCAACACATGCAGTATAACGCGCAGTACAGCGCCGCGGCCACGCCACAGTTCCCCACAGCACATCACTTGGTGCAAACGCAACAGTGGACTTGGTGAGAGAAATGATAGAGACTTGGCTTATGGAGGCACGATAGGGAGTTTCACCACAAAGCAAAGAGAGCGAGAGAGAGAAAAAAAGAAAATAAAACACACAAAAAAACAAAAGACTTTTCATTTTTGCAGCTTGACTCATATATATATACTACCATTTTTATTCGGGGCTCATGTGTGCGCCGTGTTTACATGTTTTCGTTAAGAGAACTGGGTCCAAACCTCTCCCTTATAGATTTTATTCAGAATGTCAATGCTCTTCTTGTGAATTTTTTTTTTTTTTCCTTTTTGTAAAGTATGTTGTGTGTTGGTTGTAGAGATGTTTTTCTCTTATTTTCTCCCTCCCCCTTTTGTCCCTTCGTGTTATTATCAGCACGTACGAACCACTTTATAATTATAGAAATTTAAATTTCTTGCTTCTTTTATGGACCGAAAAAATATTTATGGCCATGAATAAACACTGGCAACTTTTCAGCTATTTTTTCCTTTGGTTTTTATTTCCTGTAAATTTCCTGTGGCAAATGTTGGCAATCTAGAGAACTTTTGGGGGGCGTAAAGCTGAACATCGGCCCATATATAAATATATATATATACATATATATTTCCAAATTTACAAGAATTAAAAAAAAAACAAAGAAACAAGGGAGTGATTTGACTGCCGTTTTAAATTACACATGTAAATAACAGTGTAGCCTCGCAGTGATGGCTAAATATCCTTATTTTTTTTTGGATAAGGACTTTTTTTTAATAAAATGCTGTGTTTCTGAAACGAGCTTTGGTTTATATAAGTGTCATTTATGACTGAAAGGACGTCGCTGAGCGCTATAATGAAATGCGCACATCCAAAACACTATATCAGGGCAGAGAATGGAGCTGGACTATGGGAATAAATCTCCAGCGCACTTCAGCCTTTTCTCCTATTTAAACAAATTAATCCGGGGAATATTTTTTTTCTAAACTGCGAACACCTCAATAATAAAGAGGCTAAAGTCACTTGTGAAAACGAGGCTAAAATCCACTTACTTAATATAAGAGGGCTTCTCCACATAAGAAGCTGTTGAGTCAAAAGCTCTCCTTTTTGTCAGTTTCCCCCCAAACCACTCCCGGCACTGGGTGCAAAGTGGAAAAGGGGGAGAGAAAAAAAAAACCCTGCAGTTGCAATAAATGTTTTGTTATCTTGTTCCGCGCTTAACTGCAAATAGAGCAGGAATAATCGATGGCTCGCGAGCCTTCTTTGTTTAACCACGGCCTGTGAAAACTACGCAGCGGCTTTAACCTAATAAAGACATTTTATATATGATTTAAATAACGCGTCAGCAGCGATTCCCTATTGTTGAATTATATTTCATCATATTAGACAAAGCAACACAAAAAAGAAAAAAGAAAAAGCGGCACAAGTGGCTCCCCAGTGACTCGCACTGCAGATTATCTGACTCCAGTCAATATCTTGGGTAAATATGATAACCAGGTAGAGAAATCTATGCAGCGTGTTTGTCCCGGGACAAAAAAATCTCACAACAGATGTCAGCGTCGCCCCTATCATCACTGAACAAACAGCTAAATTGGGCAGATTTGCTAATTATTTACCGAATTGAGTCTCAAGGGGCTACTGCTTTTGTGGGCGACACAGACTCAATTTGTCCCTGACAGACAGGTTTTGTGTTTCACCGCTGGTTGGAGCTTGTAAGGTCAAATAAATCAGCGACGTGGTCATATCGGGCTTTTTTTTAAAACTTTTATTTATAACTCTATAAAGAAGGGAAAGATAAAACTGGTATAATGGGAAAGTAACGTGAGCAGGAATATGATATGATCCGCAGTGCGCGCTGTTAAAATTCTGATTATTAGCAGTGATACAAACTATTTATAATCTGTGTGGTTGGATTTTAGTCAACTCTGCTTTATGTTTTCAATCATTTAAAAAATAGGGCAACAAAATAATCTTTAAGCAGAACAGTGGGCAGGATATTTACCCTGAGATTTCTGTGCCACTCTCACGGGGGGCGGTTCTCACACTCTATCATTGCATAATACAGTACACAACATGGAGACAAACGCCCATGCAGGCCTGCCTGGTGCTGCAGGATGTCAGGGGCGTGCATGGTAACGAGCAGCAGGCAGGGCTGAGGATGCAAACAGTGCAGATAGAGAGACTGACAGAGTTTCTCGGTGCTGTTCAGAGTCAGGGAGACGCATCCTTGGTCTTTTTGTCCCGCCTGTCACTTGGTGCCATTGTGATCTTTGCTGCACACGTTGTATCCCATATGGGCAGCTGCAGCTCGGACGAGGAGAAAGAGGATCTCTCACAAACCCCCAATTTGTATCAAGCGTTCAAATAAAGCATTGTTGTCTCTGAAAGAAAAACGAATTAAAAATTCGTGCTATATCTATTCGGGCCAAAAAAAGAAGCCCCATTCACAGATAACAGGGAGTCCTTCTTCCTTGATAGAGCTATGCCAACAACAGCCCTCTCATTTCTCTTCTCCCTCCATCCCACCATTCTCCAAAGTCAAAGGCTGATTATTGTCTCTCTCCAAAAAAAGTGGATGGTCACAGAGCGAAAAACTATTTTTAATTCCAGACAGTGTTTTTCCTTGTTTGCTTTGGGTCCCTGGAAAGCGCAGGCGCAGAATTTTTCCCTTCTAAAATAGATGCATGGAAAATATTTGACACGATTCTCCCTCAGTTAGGATTTTTTTTTTTTTACCACTTCAGGTGTAAAAAGAAATGAATTACTTGACACCACTTAAATGGATTTTACGCACTGAGAAGACACTGCAGCCAAGTGTGGACATCACATACCTATAGTTCTATAGTTGTAGGTCAATTTATTTTAAAGCAGATGTTTGTTTTTATTTATTTTTTTAAATTTATTTAGAGGAGATCGTGTTTTTTGGGGAACAGAAAAAACTGAGTGTGGAGGCAAGTGTTTCGTGGTAATGCGTAAATATGCACACCCACTGGAAACAGTGGATTTACGCGTGAGAAATAAAAGCTTCAACGCTGGAGTATTTTTTTAAAAAAAGGACTGGCTGTGTGAAGGCATCTGCAGTAAACTTTCACGGTGCACAGTTTTCTCTTCGCACTCCCGTTTTGTCATTAACGTAGCAGAAAATTACACTGTACCTCTCCACCGGCTCAGCAACAGGGTCAGATTTATCGGAAATTGCTTTTGGCTGCTTGAAGGGATAAAGCAGTGCGACATTAAAGCAAAAGCATCTTGGCATGCAGCATAGTTCAACCTGCGTGGATAACGATATTATATACCTTGGAATACAATACTTGAGGAAATGTGCACTTGGGACACCATGGATCTTCGTCATCCTGCCCATTTGAACCTCGACATGAATCATTTTTTTGTCCTCTATCACGCACATCGCCAAATAAACGAGGATTTCAGAGCCATAATAGGCGGCGCGTTTCATTTAAAAGGAAGCTATCGGGCTTTTATTGCCTTAAAGGAGATCCAGATTAGATTCGCCACAGTGCCGATATTAAATGGGAGAGGAGAGAGTGATGGAGAGGGAGGGAGAGGTAGTAATAGTGGCGGCGAGCTGCCACTAGATGGAAGCAGAGGTCTGCGGATGGGCGTCATGCAGCGTTTTCCTCCTGCAAATGTCCTGCAAACGTGTCCGTGTGTGGTTTCTCCTCCACCTCAAATGGCCACGAGCGACCACACGCGTGTTTCCTCCTTAATGAACACACGCGCACACACACACACACCACAGCAAACTGTGTCTTTGAGCGCGCCACTGCTGTTTTATGATATTGTTATGGATCTTGAGAGCATATAATCACCATCGCACTTGAAAAAAAAACAAGGAGAGTCCGCTGCAGCCAATTAAAACTGCCACTGTTTCTATTTCAAAGTTAGAGAGAGAGGGAGCGAGAGAGGGGGGAGAGAGAGAGAGAGACCACTGAGTGGCGCAATAGGACAGGGGGATAAATGTGGTGCACATTAATTCACTTCGGTGAGAGTGAACAATGGAGCTGAAGTGAGATTTTCCAGTGAAAGCCTTAACTCAGTCAGTGTCCTTCACAACAACAACAACAAACAACATGAGTTAAATGAAATGAAACATATGAAGTATCTGCCTCTGCACGTGACCAAAGAGGAAGCTGCAGCGAACGTGACAGCAGGTCAGTTTCTCTTCATATATATTTATATTTTTGAGAACATTTAGTGGAAGCTCGTCGTTGTTTCTTTTTGAAACCTGATTCGTGATTTATGCTTTTGTTCACATGACTATCACAGTCTTCCCTTCCTGGCAGCAAAGAGCCCGAACACCTCATCATCTCCTCAAGCCCAGAGAAGAAGTGCATGCGAGGGAGGGAGCTGCCTGCAAAATGGGTCAAATGACTTCAAAATGAAAAAAAAAAAAAAAAGGACTGCCATGTCTGTGCACCTGCTCAGTGCAGCACCAGTGCGCCTGTACCCGTAGGGGGCCTCATTGGGTCAGAAAGATGCTCCAGCAGGGGTTGGAGGAGGGGGAGGCTGAATATGATGGAGGGAGGAGAGGGAGAGGGGGGGGGGGGCATTGGAGTTACAAATAATAACAAAAATGCATATTACTGCAGCAAAACTCATATATCCAAATGGTAATAAGGTGTTAGAGTTTGTACTGAAGATGTTTCAGATTAATTACCAACATGTTCTATGGGATCAGCAGTGTGTGTGTGTGAGAGAGTTTTAGTGGCACAGAGCTTCTGTTCAGAGAAGAACACACAAACACATCAGTGTCTGTGGCTCAGGCGAGGACGAAGCAGAAGTGCTGCAGCCTCCTGACACTTTACTGTGAAACTACTGAAGTAAAAACAACAACAACAACAACAACAACAAAGATTCCTTCAGCATAAACGAGCATCTCCACGTTCCAGATGTGATTCTTTTCTGTTCCTAATTGTAAATTGCATCTAATAATAAAAAATAAAAAAAACATCTGTGATAGCAAGTAAAGTCATTTTGGGGGGTTAAAATAGAAAATCTAAGGAAAAATAAGGACATAATATCATGTAAAAGCATTTCACCTGCTGCATTCTCTGCCTTGATTTGAATTTAATGTTAAATTTATGGAATAAATGCTCACAAATAAACCCTCATGCTGTCCCAGTGTGTTGATGCTCCCACACCTCTGTGTCTCCACTCTTTCGGCAGCATCATTTCATCTGAAATATGCAGCTGAGTTAGACGATGTGCTCAGAAATGAAAGGAATTTGTTAAGTAGATGACTCAGGTCCAAATGTGACCATGAGAACCTGTTACTGGATGCTGGATATTTTATATCACAGGTGCTGTTTGACTCGTGTATGCTCGCAGATATTGATAAAATTGTGTAGAATTCACACTGCAGCTATAGAAACTCACTGAGGTGCAGCACTCGTGCTTTTAGCTCCTTTTTCTCCCTCTATCAGCTGTGTACAATGGCAGAGGAGGAAATGTACAACCCATTTGTCTAAGTGTCCTTGTCTGGCATTTTCACAAACTTCACATTGTTGGAAGTAAAGGTTGTTGCTGTTTTTTTTTTTTTCTTCTCTTCTTTTGTTCGTCTGTGCGTTTGGCTCGGAAATATTAAACAGAGGGAAGTGACGAAGTGAACACTGACAGACATACGTGTGTCCTCGGGCGAGTCAAAACCTGCAGCAGTGTTGTGTTTGTGGGAGACGCTGATGGTGCAACTCTTAAAGCTGTGGTGTAGTTGTAGGTCTGAGTTTGAAGTAGTGCGGCTGACCAGCAGCCAGCGTGGAGTCACCTTTGTGTAGAAGACGAAGACGAGAGCGTTAAGGTTCTTGGCTTTAATTCATGTTAAGATTAGGGGAAACAGTTGTGTCTGCACAAACAGGATGGTCTGGTAGACGGCTTTGTGTCTCCATGGTATTTTACGCCAATCTGTCCACAAATTCTCTATTAAACATAAAGAAAAGCTATGAATAAAGAGTTTATTTACACATATCATGTGGGAACTTGTTATACATTTGTGGATTACATCATTAAAACTCAAGAGTCAGTAATAAAAGGAATGCTTATTTATAGTATATGTGATGACCTGGGAGGTCAGCTAAGATTCTCAGCTTCCTGTTTACATTTGAAACAATCATCCTAATAAATTAGGATTAAAAAAAAAAAAAACCTGCTTTATACTTGGTTACACCATGATGATGTGAGGGAAAGTTTAAAAAGTGCTAAAAGAGTACTTTGGTTTTAATTTGCAGCATCACACACACACACACACACATTCTCTTTCTCATAGTTGAACATAAGCTGCATCTTAATTCAATAATCAATAATTCACAATAATCAAACCAATGACCAATTTTTACTTAAAATCAAAATGTACAGATACAGATGTTTAATGTTCACCTGACTGTTAAACAAAGATAAACAGCACCTGCTTTTATTCAATATGATGTTTGAGCCAAGTTAGGTTTGATTAAAAACCACAAAAAAAATCTAATTTTAACAACGGCGTACATTTAAATTAAATGACACTAATCTCAAAAACAGCACTGATACACAAACGTGTGTTTTCAATGTCCAGAGAGATATTAATGCCATGTTTATGTTAATATGAACCATGTCAAGCTAATAACGGTTTGCATCATTTTGTGAGATACACATTTTGCCAAAAACACAATTCCCATGGATTTAATTGAAAGACGTGATTAATGTACATGGAAGTTTTAATTTGAAGTGATTTTGCAGCAACATACAAAGCATCGTAATTAGCATTTAGAGCCAACGTAGCTTTTGTCTCCGACATCTATGGCTTCTTTTATTAAAAAAGTTTTGCTGCCAATGTTGTGATATTCAAATTGCCATCTGGTCTCATATCCCTTTGTCTTCTCTTTCCCAATGTTCCACCTCAGGACTTGAATTGTCTTGTATAAAACCCACAATGCGCCGCAGTCAGGTGGACTGGATGGGAGCGAGCGCCGACAATCAGGTTCCCAGAGTTGAGTGTTTATGCCTTTCACTTAATGGATTGTCTCACCTTCTTCAGAGGATGAACATGAGGTGCTTGAAATGCCAGCACTGCCACTGGATCCTGGGCCTTTGAGGCTGCAGACGGTGCGGCCGTCATCTGTCTCAGACATGCTTCAATCAGCACGTGTCCTGATGAAAGAGCAACAATATGGCAGCCATGTGTTTTACCAATTCAAGTTGCCTAATTATCTTCCTGGTGAAAGTGGATGTAAAATATGTGTAGCAAGTTGTGCCTTTCATGTTTTAGTGCACTCGTACCCGTGAGGTGAATCTATAATGTGTGTCAAAAGCAAACCACGTTACACATTGTGTTCTTCTTTGGCTGAATAGAGAGACGTGTATCGATGTTGTGTATCAGTGTGACACATCAGCGGACCATCCGACTTTATTGTATCGTGTGTCACATTCTGTCTTTATGGTCCTTGTGATGCATGAGACTGAAGCAATAACCTTCAGCCTATTTGTCTTGTATCGTCGCAGATGCCATCTGCTGTCCGTGTTTTCGTCCAAACAGAAGTGAAGCAGTGGCACAAACAAACTCCCCTAGCATGCTATATGCTAAGGGATCGTATAATATAATATAATATAATATAATCTATCACAGGAAGCTTGTGAGCATTATTAGTTTGCTAAGGGCTAACAGAATGAGTTAGCACATAAAACAAGGACATTCATGTCCAATGCTGCCAACATACACCTGAGAAAGCCACTGATGTCGGAGTGGAAACACTTACTGTTGCTTTTATTTATTAATGAAGATACTATGCAGTAGTGTATATGCCTGGTGAAAGAAATGCGATGACTTCACCGACTTTCATCTCTCAGCTACAGCAGAATTCAGCAGCAGCAGCAGCGGCAAGGCCACCACAGAACCTAAACTATTTTACACTATCTATATTCTACTCAATTACTTTTTTCAGATGTGATGACATCACTTCATCAGCTCACGTTCCTGACATCCTCGGTCCCCGTCACTTACTCGCCCAACCTTCAGATCCTCCGCTGTGTCCCTGCAAAATGTTCACGCTCACAAAAACCCATGTAAACGTTCATACAATTTTGTATTATTAGTACAATTATATCATATTTCTGTGTACTGTACCTTTTGTATTGCGTGTATTTATAACTTTTTCTGTACAGTACTCTGGTGAAATTGCCGTGTTCAGTGAAATAAAGATCAACAAAC
Source organism: Solea senegalensis (assembly GCF_019176455.1). NCBI lineage: Eukaryota > Metazoa > Chordata > Actinopteri > Pleuronectiformes > Soleidae > Solea > Solea senegalensis. The sequence continues at coordinate 19,469,166 of NC_058036.1, forward strand.
AGCAATGATGTTTGCGGCTGTGGCCTCTGTTTATGGAACGACACAAACACAGGTTATGTAAGATATGTATTGTAGTGGAAGAAGGGGGAGCATCTTCTAAGCCCATGGTTCTCAAACTGTGGTACGCGAGCTTCCTCTGGTGGTCCTTTGAGGAGAATCAGAAATTCCGTTCCACTGTATATGTTTGATCAGAGAGGAGCTGAGGGATTTTAAGTTTTGAAAATTTAAACAAATAAATTGTAATACATTAAATCAGAATAATTATAGTCTCCTTATCTCTCGCTCCGTCTTAATCTATTTTCACTGTACCAGTGTGTGAAGTACATGTGAGGAAGAGGAGGATGATGAGAGAGTGAATGATCTTATTGGGAATAAGTTAAATCTGACACATTTACGCCACTGTGTTTTAACGTTGGCGTTAATGGTGTAACTTTGAGAGCGCAGTCGTTTCTCAGGTGACACTTGATATAAAAGGACCACTGATCTAAGCTTTACACACACAGTGGTTTAATGTCCTGAAGGAAAATGTGCGTCTACATTATTGAGTGTTGGACAGAGCTGTGGTTCTCTGCTGCTCATTGAACTTCTCGTTCCTTCTGGAATTATAAATTGCATCTTTCCAAATAAGCTGCTCAAGAAAATGGTTTTAGCTGTGATTTCGGATGGTTTGGTGGATGTTATATTAACTTGTTGTCAAATAATTTCCCTTGATTCCACCCACATTTTTTAAGCAGTCTGTATAAAAGTAAACAGAACTATGAGTATTTTCTCATGACATCCCACACAATAAATCGATGCACATAGTTTGTGCACACATAGACCACAGGTGGCGCTCAAGCACCTGCCTGTCTGCTTTCTGACCAAGTAGGGGCCCTTATTCATTTCTTTCTTTAATTATTTGTATGAAATTTCAAGAGCCACATAGCATTAATGCTCAAATAAGGATGCAATATTTCCCCAAATCCTGCCTTTAACTTATATATATAATATATATATATATATATATATATATATATATATATATATATGTATAATCTGTAATACAGCAGTTCTGTTTTTACACATTTGTTGAGAAAACATTAGTGTATGTTTACTGAAATAGTTAAATACGTATTTACTTTTTTTCCCCAAATAATACTTATGAGGGGGGAGCAGGGGTGCCCCTTTTCCCCACTTGAGCCCCTGCCCCCTGGAATGTCTGTGCACACCACTGGTGTGGCCTCTTTCTCACAGTCTTTCTCACTGGCCCAGTGTCTGATACTTTGTAGTCTTACCTCTAGAACAGGTGCAAAGCACAGGACATTTGGACAGCTTAAAAAAGTCCTAACTTAATCCTAACCTTAACCTAACCACAGTTCAAATTGTAGCCCTAAACTTGGCTAAGTCTTCTGAAATGAGGTCCTGGCTCATTAGGACCAGGGTTTGGTCTCCATATATTGGTCCTGACAATGTTTATGTCAGAAAAGGTACTGTACTCATTGTGGGATTATATCCTTGCAAAGGCTGTGATGATTTCCACCCAAAATCACAACACTTCATTCATCAATTGTCAGGATGCAGGTGTCACGTCACAAGGCGTCAGATCTGTTTTTGTTTTTGTCTTGTTTAGTTCCGTTCTTGTGTTAGTTTAGGTTTAAAGTCACGTTAAGTTCATGTCACTTTTGGTGTTGGGTTTGATATTCACTTCCCCTTTTACTTTGTTTCTTCATCTGTCTTGACACATGTTCCCTAATTCCCTCATGCACTTCACCTGGTGATCCTTAAGTAATCACTCGCACCTGCCCTTGATTCCTTCTTCCCTATATAGTGTCCATAGTCCCTCTGTCATGTGCCAGTGTGTTGTTTATGCTTGCAGAGAACACGTCACAGTTCAAGTCTGTGGCTCCTTTGCTTAGTTAGCTCTAGTGCCAAGTTTTGTCTTGTTTATTCTAGTTCAAGGAAGAAGTGATTTTGATTTTGTTTGTCTGTTCAAGAGGACAATAACAACCCTTGAATCTTTCACCGTGCCTCCTGTCTTGTGCATTTGGATCCAAGCAGTGTATTCGGCTTCCTAACATGTCACAAAGCGACTCGTGCTTAAGTCCAAAACTTCAAATCACCTGGAAACAAAACACCACTCAGCGCTCGCAACGCACGGATCTGTACAATCAATGCACAACTCCTTATATGGACATCCTAGGGGTGTGTGTTCATAGGTCACATATTCAGGCTTATGTGTTGTTGAGTCAAAGTTATGATTCATTTGATATCACATTTTCAGTAGTGATATAAAGTAGCAATAATTGTGCAGAAGTCACAAAACCTATACTTTTTATATAACAAAATAAAATGACTTTGTCTTTTCTTTTTGTTCATAAAAATGAGCCAAGTGAACTTTGAACTGTGACCTATTTCCAAATTTGACAAAAATGTTTTTATATATAGTGTCAAGGTTATAAGACACTCTATATTGCACATCCTTACATCCTCTGTATATACTGTACATTTAAACATAGTAATGGAAAACAGCAGCTTCTCAGGGTTAAATTATTGCACATTGTGTGAGAGTCGCTGAAAATAGACCTTTGTAGTGTGAGATGGTAAAGTTAGAAAAATGAAGAATTGATGGAGGTTTTGTGAATACATGGATGAGCAAACACTGGGTCATTTTAAGAGTTTTGTTTTGAGGCATGAAATAGAAACGGGCCATTTAAGAAAAGTGCATCAGTGAAAGGTTCAAATCCCACCATTCTGGGACCACAGACGGAAAATTAGCATTGTGCTAAATCCGGTATATTTACATATTATTTATTAATAATCCAAATAAACACAAATTGAATTGAATGAAGCCTGCGAATGTTCTAGTGAGTAAGACACTTAACATGTATCACAATTATGACTAATTTATATCACCACTAAATAATGTGATATCAAATGAATCATAACCTTGACTCAACAACACAAGAAATACTGCAAAATGTGTTTTGTTTTTAAAGACTTCATATGTGACCTATAAACACTCCCCCATAGGATGTCCATATAAGGAGTTGTGTATTATTCCTGCAGATGCACAGATCCGCTAAGGGATATACACTACAAAGAAGTTCACTGAAACCTGTTATTATTCCCCTGATTCAGCCTCATCAACACGTACTCTCCTTTTGGAGACTGTGCATCACCTTGAACATGTATTTGCAGATTGAACATCTCAGTCAAATATTTCTCATATATATATATATATATATGCATATATAGATTTTTTTTTTGGTAAACATAAGAGTACGATCTCTGCGAGGATCACATATGAGTGAGGTGCCGATAAAGCAGTGGCCTTCACTTTCAAGTGCTCCAAACTTGACTTTTTTAAACTGGGAAAAGCACAGCTGTGTTTTTTTCCTCCGCACTAATAGCATTCAGCGTGGCCGTGACAGTGACCCGGCACACGCTGCACAATCCCGTGTGTCCTCCATGAAAAAAGCCTTATTGCTCTCTTTGAGGGCAACAAAGCAAAAAAGGACGTGATCCACTTATTCGCGGAGATATCATGCACTACATGTGGCGGATTAACAGTGGACAAATCTGTGGATTCATTGTGACGCATGAATATTAACCCTTAGTCCTTAATATGTTGTGAAAGTTCATTTACTGATTGAACTTTCCTTTACTTTATCAACCAGTGAGCAACCGATATGGCACGTCACTGCCTAACATCAGGTGACAGAACAAATGTACTAAAAAGCAAACTATATAATAATAATAATATAAAATAATATTTTATATATAGGACATATTCAGCCTTTAGAAAATGCATTTTCTTCATCTTCTTATGTGTTGTTGAGTCAAAGTTATGATTCATTTTTGGTAGTGACATAAAGTAGCAATAATTGTGCAGAAGTCCCAAAATACTGACTCTTTTTCTTTTTCTTTTTGCACGTCCACGGTGTCTGATCTCCTTAAAGCTGCAGTAGGCAGGATCACTGGAACCACAGATGATTGTTGCGTTAAAGGACTCTGAAATTCCTGGTTTTTTCTTTTGTTTTTGTTCATAAAAACGAACCAAGTGACCTTTGAACTGTGACGTTTTACCAAATTTCACAAATTCAGTCACGATTTTAATCATTTTCAGTACTTTTTCCTCAGGTGTGTGTGTGTTTTAATAGATTGCCTGGAAAAATAGGATATAAAGCACTCTATATTGCACATTCTTATAGCCTCTGTATATATTGTACATTTAAACATAGTAATGGAAAACAGCAGCCAAACTGCTCTGTGTTCTAAGAGTCAAACGAACATGAATCTTTTCTTTCTCTAAATGAGATCAGTGATGTGTTTCTTAACCGAGCCGCAGTTGTTGACCAAGTGGAGGAATCTTTTCTTTTCTGTTCTGGCTCCTGCACGCATGGCTGGAGGGATGAGATGAGAGTGAGACAGAGACAGAGAGAGAGAGACAGAGAGAGAGACAGAGAGAGAGAGGAGGAACAGTCTGCGTTGGTTTGAGCACACAGTTTCACGATGGCTTCACAGAAGAGGCCAGCCAAGCATTTCAAGTGGCAGAGCAGCGAGAGGGCAGCATTGTAGAAGAGAGCAGGTAGCGTAATGATCAGGTAGACGAGATGACATCAAGCGTCCTCAGGGATGGACAGGCGCAGAGAGCTGACATCCTTCCACAGAGAAAGAAGCACTGGCACAGGACGAGACAAAACCAACAAACACAAGAGCCATTAGCCTCAGGCAGACTTTGTTATTACTGTACAGCGGCAGGAAGTCACACACACATACAAGGACTGAGGCAGAAGGCAAGATAAATAAAGAAACCTGTCTGTGTGTGTGTGTAGTGTTTGTTTTCTTTGTTTTCCCCCAGCAGCATCAGGATAAATGTGTCACTTTATTCTGCATTCCTACGATTATAATGTCAAATTGTAAGATTTGAAATGTGAAAACCACGTATAATAAATACATAAATGATGACAGAATCAACGTGTCATTGTCACAGGGCTCAGGGTAAATGTTATACGAGCAAATGTTGTGTTTAAGGTTTAACCACGACAGTGAAAACACGACAGAAAAAAAAAAATGGTTGTAAAACAATAATGTAGAGATTTAGACAAATAGTCCAATCCAACTTTATTGATAAAGCACTTTAAAACCAACAAGTTGAAAGAAAGTGCTGTACATCAGAGATAAATATTATAATAATAATATAAACAAAGACCTACTAGACTTAAGAACAAACATTAGATATTATTAATACTGTATAAAGTATAAAAACAACACAAATAAACAAGGTTAACAATAAAATTATAACAAAAAGATGAAACCAATGTCTCATAATCACAATCTACACGGCACCAACTTCATTAAATGTGACCTTTAAAATAAGATCACAGTGACTTGAACTTTACCTTTTTTCATCCTTCTGTTTTAATCCGTGCCTCTGCTTTTCCCAAATTTAGGATTTATTCTGTTACAATACACAACTATAATAATCCCGGTGTCACAGTTACGTGATGTTCACACACAAGCGCGTGAAAAATGACAGAATGTCTGAGAGAATAAAACATGTTCAAAATGCCGTTCTTGTCTTAGCACTGACACAATTAACATGGTATTTAAAATGTATGGATTTTGTTTGTATTAGATCAGATTAGATTAGATTAGATTAGATTCCTCTATTGTCACTGTACCACGTTTGGAACAATCGCCATCATCAGATGCTCAGTTGAAGTACAATATCAATTGTAAATATAATATAACAACAATAATAATAAATTAAACTACAACAATAAAATATATCAATCAGAAAACAAATATTTATGAATATGTAAAATATAAAACACGGGGACATCATGATAGTATGTACATGATATACTATGAGACAAATATTTTAAATACTAATACTACTATACTAATATTACATATATTACTATGTGTAATAAAATAAAACAATAGCACTTGTTTTAATGTTATTAAAGCCACTGCTGTTTTTGCATGATGAGCTCATTCTATATCAGTTTTCCATTTGACTAAGACGAGAAAAATGCTTTTGTTTCCCAGGGCAGTGATTTTTTTTTTTTTTTTCATGGATTTTAAAACACAGACAAATAAAGAAAGAAATGTGAAAAAAAACATACTATTACATACAGTGTAATCAGAGCAGTGGACATTACTACTGTTTAGCTGTAGTTCCTCGGCTGACCACTAAGAGATTTCTCATAATGGATATAAATAATGTCAAATGTCCTATGGGTGTTATGTTTTTTATGTTTTAAATTGTTATATGTTGACTTCATCACAAAACTCTTTCAACTATGTCATATAATCTGAAAATAAGATAGAAATTTAATGCATAACTATAATAATATATTTATTTGACTAAAAGAAAATCTTGTTTTGTGGGAAATCCAAATGTGCTCTTGATCAATGGCCATAAAACCAAAATGTAACACTTCCATAATAACTTGTTTTTCTTCTGTGTTAACTTGTGTAATTATCGTCCACAATAAGAATTATGTGTACCCAATGTGTAAACCAATATTACATTTTATACTATACTTAAAAATTATGATCAATAAAGGCAGGCTATACTTTGGATAATAACAAAAAACACATGACAGTCCATTTTTGAAAATGTGCACCTCTTTACACTGAGCCGTAAAAAAGAAGAAGAAAAAAAAACAGGGCTTTGACTTTATGGTCTAAATCGTAGCATTGGGGAAGGTGCTTGTGTCTGTAAGGATAAATACACTCAGGATTTTGAAGTAGTTTTGTCATGTGTTTGTGTGGCTTCATCTAAATAATGCTAGGCTATCAGGTGCATGGCCTGCTGGGTAAAAGCATCCAAAGTGGAGACAAACACACACACACACACACACACACACACACACACAGGTTTGGATATGTAGCTTTTAAGTCTTTTTGTCTGCTCACAGTTCCATTATTGAGTTGTGAGGCTGTTTAAAAAGTTTCTGCCCGTGACGGCGTTGAGAAGTTTTGCTGTAAAACGAAGCTCTGAGCTCTGAGCATGTAAAAAAACAAGCCAAATAAATGGACACCAGGATGTTCTCTATAGACATCAATCACAGGAGTAAAACATGCAAAATGCAGAACAGCTTAAATAATCGATAACTCAAAACACACACGTGCCTTAGAAAAGCACAGAAGTGTCTCAAATGTTTTAAATAAACACACAAGCTGCACTGATGTACATGCACACAATAGACTGTATTATTAACATGGAAAGTGTGAACTTAAAAACATTGATAAATTCCACTGTAACACTGATTTAAAACAAACATTTCAGGACATTTTCCACAGAACAGTTGACAGGGACATTTTGCCATATGAGTAACTGTGTGATGATCCTCAGAGGGAGCCGAGGTTGAGTCACAACCACGGACAGCTTTGTTTACCTGCACCGCAGCCACAATTAATGCAGCGGAGAAGTGGACCGACCAGGTACCCTTGGAACCAAGCACCCCCGTCCAAGTACACCCCACCTGCTTTATCCGGCCATGCACATTTTGCTCGCCTGCACTGATCTGCTCCTGCCTGTGTTTGTGAATTGTTGCTTACAAAGAGAGCAGCTATGCTAAAATGTTGCCACTCCAAACAGTGCAGAGGACAAAGGCACTCACACAACCCTGGTTACAAAAAAAAACTAAACCTGGAAAGGTCATTTTTCTCCTTTAGGGACTTTATTTATTTATTATAATGATGTAATCAAGTATTTCATTTAGTATTCATACATGTTTTTTAGCTTGTAACGCTAATCCTTTCTGTAAACATTCAATAATAATAACATTTAGATGTTTTATTTATTTTACTGACCCATGATTAAAGTTTGGAGGTGAGGTGTGTGGAGGCGTATATGATATTTTGTCAGTATAAGGTGAATAATCTACCTCTGATTTAAACTCATACATGACAATAGGAAATTCCATAAGCCTCACACTTAAGTTGTTCAATATTGTGTGGTCTTTGTTTGCGTTTGTTCAGATACAGGGATCAGTTTGTAAAAATATAAATCAAAATAAAGCCAAAAAAGGGCATGCTCTCACTGGTGAAACCAAAAAAACACATCATCCATCATTTAGTTCCCTCAGCCAAAAGAAAATCAACATGGCACCATTTTGTTTGGACTCTTTATTTCAAAATAGTTAAACTGCTTCATTGTGTAAAATGTCCTGATGGAGACTTGTGATTAAAGTGTAAAAAAAAAAGTGACATGATTAGGGTCAAATCACCTTAGAAAAAGAATAAGCAGCTCGTTTTTTGTGGTGACTTGGACGCTTCATTTTGAGAATAACAACGAGACTGATTCACGTCATTAAACTGTCAGTGAGTTCAACACATAAACAATTTCCACTGGAGGAAAAATATATGTTTTCCCATGTCCCTTTTTAAAATCAAACGAATGCACTACAATGAACAGCTGCAAATAAATTCCACACCATAATCCTATTACATCCATTTGAATTCTACTGCTCTCCATTTTATCCCACATGTCAGATTATGCTCAGCATCCCATAAAAAGCCTATATATTCTGTTTGTTGGCGCCCTATTAGCATCATTTCGTCCATCAAGCGACATTAATTGTGAATGAATGCAAACTCCTGCTGAAGAATACGCTCCTCAAGAGGCCTGTCACATACTTTCTCCACTTGGGAGGACCTTTAACCTACTTAGCCGAAGAACCACACTGTTTCAAGTAGTGCAGCTGAAAGATATGCACCTGCCCGCTTTTTACTCTCGCACTGCTCGGCGATTTAAGAGGAGAGACCGTATTTGATCTAAATGGTAGCACACTGGCTGCAGGTGTGGGATTTTCTTCCACACATTTCCACACCAAGTCAAACCACAGGGCAGAGCCACGCAGCACAGTGGTGGTGTGATTTCTAGGTTTGGAAGGGAGAGAGGGGAAAAAAATACATTTGTGTCCTTGCAAGACTTCAGTGTTTAAATTGAAATTGTGGTTTTGTTTTTGCTCCACGGACCACTGCTCTGTGCGTACTTGGTGCGTAATCACGCCCCAATTCGATGTGTGTGTGCTTTGTATGGGGGGAAAAAAGAGAAACAGCCACAGTTGTGTTTCCCACAATTCTATTTTTTGTCACTAATAATCTGATGCTGATGTAGTTATTTTATTGTATATAAAAACTTTGTTTCGCTCTTTTTTATATATATTTTTTTTCTCTGTTGTCAGATTGTATAATGATATTTCGCCGTAATGCGGATTCCTTGTATTTTAATATTTTCCTCTATAAATCTAGAGGATATCATTTTGTATTTTAAACGTTTAATTTCCTAGAGAAACCATGACGAAGACGCAACATGTTCTTAAAGAAGAAATGATAGCTTTTTTTTTAAGTGGGCTAAGAGGCCCGAGACCAAGGGAACTCAGTTGGCTGTGCGTAATTACGCACGGGAAATACATTCTCTCCCTTACGCGTATGGATTTATGATTTCATTTTCAACCTGGCCATTTGATAAAATATCCCTCTCGTTCCTAAGTCAAAGAGATGAAAGTGAACGCGGAGATTTGATGATTGTGAGACGAAATAAATCACCACGCTGTTGCACTTTGCGCTCGGCCGGTGTGTGGCTGAGGTTGCAGGTCAGGACCCCGGCCCTTCAACCATCTCTTCACATCTCTTAGGGTATAGAACTAGTAACGACGAGATGGGGGAGAGCACTCCAGTGACCCAGCGCTGTGGTCCATCTGCTGTGTTGTGCTGAGCTGAGGGGCGTGATGATATCGGGAAAAGGTTGTCTGTATGATAAACAAGCAAAATGGACTGTTATTATGTGCTGGTTAACAACACATAAATGGCCCCGTGAACGCGGATGTACGCGATATTGGAAAACTGGTTGAAATTGCACAGACGGAATTGTAACTGTTTAATTGGATGCAACGATTTTTGCGGATAAATCTCATTTCGTGCACAATTGCACACTATGATCTGATGGCCACTGACCTTATTAAATAATAGAGCGATTGGCAGTTACATAAATTCAACTTCCATTTATTACGTGCTCTTGTTTGTCAAAATGTGAATCTTTATTATTATTATAAGTTATTTTATATAGTCGTTAGTCATTTTATTCTAAGTTAAATTATAGAGAAGTTTTAATAGCACGTGGTGGCCTTTACAAGGTCAAAGAGCGGATTTTTATTCCAGCACCATTCTTTTGGGTCTTTTTGGCAATAACATTCATTATTCTTCGTCACGTTGCCACCAAGTTATCGCAAGTATTTTCAGTGTAATGTCAACGTATATATCGGGTTAATCTAAATTAAATCCTGTAAACACACAGAAATACGCACAGAACAGCATTTTAACCTGCATTTTTAACAGCATTTTATCCTCTGTGTAAAATTGCTGAGGATTTTTAACCAACCTTGACCGGGGCCTTCTCCTTCTTCACTGCTCCTTGTGCGCGTCCGTTTACACCGCTCCTGCTGCCAAGCCACAAGCCACATGAAATTCACTGCATGTAAAAGTTAACTTAAGACAGGAAAACTACATCACTGGGAACAATAAGCCTCTCATATGCGGCGCATGCAACCAACCAGCTCCAGATTTTTATGGGATCCTAATGTGGAGGGTCTGTGGACCAGGGTCCTGCTCTCTGACTCAGTAATCCACAAGGTTGAGAGGTTTGCCTCATTTACATAATGTTAGAGGTCTGGGCTGAGGCCTACCTTTCTTTTCTCGCCCTGAAAAGACACCGTGATGCCGCTGCCAAAAAAAGTGGATACAGGCGCACAGAGGAGTGGGAATATTCTCAGGTAGGAAATATTATCTTTGCTGTGATTTAAACAAATGTTTTCTTAAGATAAGATAAGATCAGATAAGATAAGATAAGATAAGATAAGATCAGATAAGATCAGATAAGATCAGATAAGATAAGATAAGATAAGATAAGATGGATAATTCAAATTGACACTGAACGATATAGCAGCAAAAAAAGATAAATACTCATATAAACAAGAAGTTTTGTTGACAGTGATTGAAACAAGTTTTTCAAACTATTAGTTTGCATCTGTTAAGCGGCTCTTAGGTTTTAGGTTTTCAGTAAACTTCAGTTACCTCTGGAATACGCACGTTCTGCTTTGTTTTCCCACAACAACAATAAAGTCCAGCCACTTCACATTAAATCCGCTGCGGAATCCATTCATCTGAGAGAGAGAGAGAGAGAGAGAGAGAGAGAGAACGAGAGAAAGAGAGAAAGACAGAAACAGAGAGAGAGAGAGGGCAAAATAAGATAAGAAGAAACTCTGCTTCCAAAATATGCAAAAGAACAATGCTTTATTGCAATCAGGCGATCAAGTTAACCGGGGATTGGTGTTCTTCATGTGTCGCTGTAATTGATGGCTGACCATGTCACATCTTCATTTGTTCAATTAGGGTAGGTGGATTCTTGCTACCACGCCACGGTAAATTATATTAGTGGCTTCACGCAGACGAGTGCAGTTGGGGGAAGATGGAAACAGACGGCTGGCGTCTGGAAAAGAACCTGCAAAGGTGCAGCACAAGCGTCCTCTGCATCATCACGATTCATTAGCAGCGCAATATGTCTATTTATTTCTTTGGTAATGAGCTGCGCGTTAATGCATTACAGATCCATACGTTATGCTGTAATGGGAAGCTACGTTAACTGGTAGTGATTACTGAGATTTGTAGCAGCTCTTCTCTCTTTTGACCCCGCTGTTGTGTCTCTCTTCCTCTGACTCTTCCCCTGGCGCCAGTCAGTTTGCTCAGAGATTACAATGTCAGGTCAAGACTGCAGAGTGTTGACCACACTCGAGGGTTTGGGACTCATTATATTGTCTCCAAATTGCATTAAGTCTAATTCAACTATACGAAGTGTGAGAATGTAAAAAAGCAAAACAAAAACAAATCTGAAAGAGATTTAAAAATGAAACGTGCTTTCTGCTCTTTTACTTCTTATTTATTTCATTTAGAATCAGAGGAGCTGCAGTTTTTCTCCACAGTGCTGCTTGCCTTTTCTTGCTCCTCATTGATGAGGTATAGTGTGAAACTCTCTCTCTCTCCGCATTTTTTATTTGGGCTTATTTGGACCTGTCCCTCTCTGCTGGGGCTCATTTGTGCTTCTTAAGCTCAAATGAGCTGGTCATACAACTTCATTGTGCCTCTTTGATGATACTCGGTGGCCCTCATGTCTGTTCAAAGTGCTCTCAAAGTTTCTAGAAAGAGTGGAATTCCCTACTGACGCAAAATATTCATATGTGGTCAGATCAGCTGATGTGCACAACATAATGGGCAAGTGTCACCTGTGCATAGTTGTCAGAAAAGACAGAATCATAAATGTGCGAAGTCGTTGTTTTCATGTGCCTTCATACAGTAATGCATGTGTGTGTGTGTGTGTGTGTTTTCATGAACTGTCTATCCCTAAAATGTCAATGACTATTGTTTGCTGGTTTAGGAGTTTCGCTCCGCCCCCTGTGTTTGTCGTAAACCTGGCTCCTGGCTCCAATAAACCCGGGCTAAGAGCGCCCTGGGCTCGCCTCCTTCTCCAAGGCGATCAATAGGATCTCAGGCGCACTACAAGCACTCTCTTACGTAGACATCCACCAAGGAGAGAGCCGATACAACAACACGGTTGATCTGCTCAAACACAAAAATCTACCTGCTTTCTGAATCATGTCGTTGAGCCCAAAGCACACAACGCCTTTTTCAGTGACAGATATTTTGAGTCCAATCGAGGAGACCTACAAGAAGTTTAGTGGCATGGACGGCGCAGGGAACCTAACCTCTCCACTGGGAGCCTACCGACAACCTCAGGTGTCTCAGACCGGCATGCAACAGCACTCCATGGGCCACAACGCCACCGTGGCCACCACTTACCACATGCCGCACACCGTCTCCCAGTTCTCCCACAGCGCTATGGGGGGATACTGCAATGGAAGCATTGGCAACATGGGAGACCTCCCGTCGTACCAGGAGAGCATGCGGAATAGTGCAGCAGCAACAGGGTGGTACAGCGCCAACCCGGATCCCAGATACTCCACAAGTAAGTTCGCTGCTCTCAATTTAAACACTTTTTTTTATTATTTGATTTTATTATAAATAACAGAAATACACTGACATGTCACCAGTGACATGGTAACACGCACAGGACTGAGTGAGAGTAACATACTTATATATATATATATATATATATATATAGAATATTCTAGAATCCTTAGAATAAAATGTAGCTTTATGTTTGTGGGGATTAAAAATAAAAAACAAGTTTGTAATTTAAATTTGCAGTTGTTTGTGTTTGAACTGAAAAGGAGACCATTCTTTCAAGTCTGCCTCGACATTTTCTACATTTAGAATGAGTCAATATTTAAAAGCAAATATTATTATTAGTAGTAGTAGTATTACTATTATTATTATTACTACTATTATTTTTATTATTAGTAGTAATATTATTATTATTATTATTATTATTATTATTATTAAAGCTGGTGCTTTCCAACTTCAACAATGAATAATATAAAATACGATCATTTATTTAAATAAAAACAAAAACTACTTCAGGCGAAATAGTGTTCTCCTCTTCTGTTTATTGAACGCACGTATATGTATGTATATTTTTAAGTTTCTAGATTCATGGGACCTTCCACAGGTATGAACATGAGCGGCATGGGCAGTCTCACTGGGATGGCAGACGGCACCAAATCCATGCCAGTGCTCCACGCTGCGCCCAGGAGGAAGCGGCGCGTCCTGTTCTCGCAGGCTCAAGTGTACGAGCTGGAGAGGAGGTTTAAGCAGCAGAAGTACCTGTCGGCGCCCGAGAGAGAGCACCTGGCCAGCATGATCCACCTGACACCGACCCAGGTCAAGATCTGGTTTCAGAACCACCGGTACAAGATGAAGCGCCAGGCCAAGGACAAGGCAGCGCAGCAGCTGCAGCAGCAGCAGCAACAGGACGGTAACCTGTGCCAACAGCAGGCGCAGTCTCCGCGGCGCGTAGCCGTGCCAGTTCTGGTGAAGGACGGTAAACCGTGCCAGAACGGCTCCAACACGCCGACGCCGAACCAGCAACAGGTACAACAGCAGCAGCAGCAGCAGCAACAGCAGCAGCAGCAGCAGAACGGAGCCGTGCTCGCGTCCTCGACCGGCAACCTCGGCCAGCATCAAAGCCAGCAGCAGGTGAACGCTTTGGAGCTGGAGGAGATGTCGCCCAGCCCCCCCTCACTGCACAGCCAGCTAAACATGGCCCAGATAGACACGTCTGCTGTAGATTACACCAGTAACATGGTCAGCTCAAACCTCCTCTACGGCAGAACGTGGTAGGACCTAATAATACAGTACTGTCACTTTTCTTTATGTCAACAACCTGCGGATGAGCCCATGCAATATATGTATGTATGTATATATATATACATATATATCTATCTATATATATATATATACATACATAGATGTATAGACAAACGGGCCCTTTGGTGTTGGAAGGGACAACAAGGCGCAAGGCGCGCGCACAGAGGCGCACCAGCTGATCAGGGCACATTTTCTTGACATCTTTGAGAGGGGAGTCTATTTTTGAACATTACAGAAATGGCTGCCCTTGAGAGCAATTATGTCGCTTTCTGGACCTTTTGTAATCCATGTTTTTTTGGGACCTTCCTCATGATGTTTTAAACGTAGTCTAAGTTGTTCAAACGAAAAAGGGAGATTGCTGCTTCACTTGAGTTCGGACTGGTGAGAAGAGGAATGTATGTGGGGATCAGGTTATGAAGTATACACTAAAACCACGACTCCTCATTTTTATTTTTATTTTATTTTTATTTTATTTTTTTGCGGTGATATTGATGACCTGGTATTTTATCATATTAATATTGTAAACTAATGTATTCATTTAGACTTATTGAATAAAGTAGGGAGACATGTATATTTGGCTAACACTCAAGAATGCGTTTAACTGTATAATAATCGTTATTGCGTCCACTTTCCTGTTTTCTTTTATTCTTTTGTAAGTTAAAAAAAGAGGAACAAATGCGTGATGGCTGCTGTATATGTTTCAAAACCAAGTGAACGTTAACAATAAATAACTTGAAGTGTGAGAGCTATTCCTGAAGAAGTAATTTTTTTTGCAGGCATCTGTTTTGGAGTGCATTTTCATTATGTTGTGATTGAGACCAAATTGAGCTGGAAAGCAAGGTCGATGAGGGAGCCAGCATTGTTCAGGTGACATTTTGGAGGGGCTGCCTTTCAGGGAGGATGTGTGCAAGTGTCTGTAAGACGCGGCAAACAGAAAAAACACTTAGCAGGAAGTTAAATGTCTACATTAATGTATACATTCTCACATTTACCTTTTTATTCTCTTATTTTCTTTTGTATTTAATCAAGTTTTAATTTGTTTTGCCGCAGTGTGTAATTAATCAATTTGACTGTGTATTTAAAAAAATACACAGTAACAACTAATGCATTTAATAATAAGGACTATTTTATATAAGTAAATTTCTCTGTAATTATTATCATTATTATTATTATTATTATTGTTATTATTATTATTGTTGTTGTAGTTATTATTATTACATTATTATTATTATTATTATTAGTATTATTAGTATTAGTATTATTATTATTAATAATAATAATAATAATAATAATAATAATAATAATGATAATAATAAAAGGCCTCAGTAGTTTTGCTAAATGATTACATTATTTATTAAATGAATACACTTATTGCATTATCAAATGGATGCTTACAACATCATTTTA
This sequence comes from Solea senegalensis, assembly GCF_019176455.1. Lineage (NCBI taxonomy): Eukaryota > Metazoa > Chordata > Actinopteri > Pleuronectiformes > Soleidae > Solea > Solea senegalensis. The sequence continues at coordinate 19,484,889 of NC_058036.1, forward strand.
ATATCAAATACAGATTTGTTTATTTGTTTATTTTAGTTATTCAAAGGCTACTTTTCGCTTTTTTTACTTTATTTGAGTGAGAACATTAATATAAAGCGTCAGAAGGGAGATTAATATTCACAATAAGCACAGGGTCTGTCGAAAATAAGGAATAATATTCTTTTGTTAGGAAAAAATAAATCTAGTTGAGTGTCATATTTAAAAAAAATGTTTCTGGACTTCATTACGTCTTTATTTTCAACAAACATGTAATGTAATAATTATCTTTAGGTAGAAAATATCTGAATCATCTGTATATTTACTTTTTTTATTATTTTAATTTGCACTGAGAGACATTGTAAATGTTAAAGCAGCAGCAAATACACACAGTCACACACACACACACTCATATAGCCTCAATCTCTCCACAAAGGTGGATGCTTTGCGCAAACAAACTCTAAAGTGTTTAAGGTCATCACTTACAGCATCAGTGCCCCTTCCCTTTGCCTCTGCCCTCCAAAACCTTTTAGCAGCAGCAGCAGCAGCAGCAGCAGCAGCAGCAGCTGATAATAGGATCGAACGTTTCATTTCCGGTGGTCATTTAAACATGTTTGTAAATTACTTCTCAATCCCTCTGCTGATGACACCCTGTGATGGTGATGGTGATGATGATGATGATGATGATGGCTATCAGTGTGTCTCAATGGAGACCTTGGAGAGCCTCCATTTCCAGCCCCTTCACATACCTGACAGCTGTATGTATATGTGCCATCATCCACACACTCGAAGGAAGCATCGCAGCCAATATGCACCTGACATTTGGAACCGAGCACGGGCAGCTCTGTCAGAAAGAGAGTTTGATAAGAGCATTAAAAAAGAGAGAGGCATTCCATAATATACACTTTGATGCCACAAGATGTTTCCTGATAGATTTTTGTCTGTAAATTGAGGGCATGAATGAGCTGTCAACAAAGCTTTTGATGGTGGACCACATGAAATGAAAGTGGAGGTGAAGCCATTCTCTTCTCCTTTCAATAGCCATAGTTATGGCGCACTAATAGGCTATGCTTGGTAATCACTGGCTATTGTGCCTGTTGCTTCTCTCCGTTTATTGGGGGCTACCTCTCTTTGAAAGGACATATGAGACAGACGGGCTACTGTAATTGGTGCTGGCATCATCATGTTTGGCCTGCAAAGTTTTGCAGACTCTACTGTGTTGGCGTTACTTTGATTTGATGTCGTTGCAGAGCTTGCATTAAGGGGGTTGCCAGTGATGCACACGTGCACGTGTGCAGCACATGCTCGCATAAACAAAGCAAGCCGAGTATGTAAATCATGACACAAAATTGCCTCTATTACATGAGGCAGATATTTCTATCAGAGCGAGAGGTCATGTACCACTACCTCAATGCCATGCTGGTAGCACAAAGCATGAAGCAGAGGATATTCTATTTTGATGATGTAAAGAATTTTTTTTAGACCATTCTTGCCAGGAAATTGCCGGTTGCAGTGCATAATGTGAACGTAAAAGGAAGCCTTGATTCAGTCTCTAAAGGCCCCCACCACACACACACACACACACACACAAACTCCCTTCCTCCCCATTATTCTACTTAATATGTCAGAAGGTCTGATCGCAGGAGAAACCTTTTCAAGTCCTATTGATGTGTTCCTCAATTGACCATGGCGACCTAGCAACCTGGAGAGCACTAATTGGCAAGGGCTTAACATTATTGGCTGCATAGTTTACACAGAAATGCAGGCCAAATATATAGTGGGTCGTCATAAACAGTTCAGTGTTTTGCTTGTGCAACAGCAGAGGAAACTGTTTTTCCATGTTGGTCTTGAGTGAAGGAAAAAGCCATCGAAGCAGACTCTGAGTCTGGCCTAGTTTCAGTGAACACAGAGTAAAGTGGCTACACAAAGGTTTGCGTGACAACACGACACATGTATGACATCGTAACAGCATCACTGACAAATGAGTGGTAATAATCCAAACTTTGCTCAGGGCGTTTGGCTCCACCTCCGTCTCTCCCTACGTCCCTCGAAACGCTAGTTCACAAATCTCCCTTCGTGTGAAAGTGGCGAGCTCCACTTTCCATTTCACCAACGTGAATGAATGCACTGAATTGGCCGAAAGAGCACGAGAGTGAGATTTTTAATTAGTGTATTGCCCTCGTAATCTGCCAACAAATGTCTCTTTTAAGCCAGTCTGGTTGGGTTCGTGTTCGATTTCCACAGAAAGAGTCGGTGCGACACTCTGAGAAAAAAAGTTCCTTAAAAACCAAAAAAAAGAAGAAAGAAAAAAGAAAACACTACCTGCACATAATTATCTTGCTACTGAGTGAGAAAAAAAAAACATTTCAAGAAGGTCATAGGACTCTGAAAGCAATTCTCACTCTAATAGATTTCCATGAAATTAAATACATGAAACCACATTGCTTTGGTTTGACGATGACATGGATTCACACACACACACACACACACAGATGGACTTGCACTGCAATGAATACCATTTTAGCAATATGAGGCTGTGCAGGCCCAAGCAACCTTTTTGAAGTCTATTCACAACAATCTTTACTGGGAGGGGGTGAAGGATGAAGGACCAGGTTAGGTGTGTGGTGCGAGTGGGGGGAGTGGGTGAGGGGTCAGCATCCCTTATTAGAAAACCATGTCACATTCTCTCCTGCTGCCCGGACTCACTGCACAGCCAGTAATCCCCCTCCAAGTTCCTCCCGTGCATTTTATTCAATTCACTCATAAGTAGTTAGAGAAACTGTTTTCAGTCGCCACTAATAACTACTGACCTCCGGTGACACGGGACGACAATAGATTTGTCAGGCCTGAAACGTACAAGCAAAGAAGCTGATTAAGAACTCGAGAGGTTTGAAGCAAGAATCAATGGCCGCTCTGTCCTGCCATGGTGCTTCCAGCATGGCACTGATGACTGTGGGAGCTCCATTAGTTATGCCTCATTAAGTCCCACAAACTCCTCTTTAAGAAAATGGGTTGAGCCAATTTTGAAATCTGTTTACGGCACTGCTGGCTCTACTGAGGCGTCACTGAGAGGAGGCTCTCACCTTAGCTAACAAATACTGAAGTATTTCATTTCTTGTTTCTTTTCCAACCAAGTTCTTTGGTGATGATGAAATAAATGAAATGAAATAAAAAAACATTTTGACATTTTAATTGTTGCTTATTCCTGAGTTTCATGCCTTTCACATTATGTCGGCATCGTTTACTCCATGTGTGTGCACCTCTGCACTCAGGTCTCCACAAAGAAAGTGTTACAAGTACAAACTGAACAAAATATTCAACTATGTTACAACAATTTAAGTGCAATCAATTATCACCATCAACTGTATTATTACTGTATAAAGACATTTAACCTTTGTGTAAAATCTAAGTTACTTATGTTGCCGTGAAACAGTGAAACGGCACAGAGAAGAAGCTAAAGCATATACATCAGTGTGCCATGTCTATGTCCTGTCTGTCTGTCTGTCTGTCTGTCTCTCTGTGCCATGTCTACGGAGCCAGACATGATATAAATGTACTCCATCCTTGGAATGGTCTTTCAATCATGGCACAAACAACGGAAAAAAAGGGAAAATTGAATGTGCACAAAAGACATTTAATTGTCACCTCCAAAAAAAATGTAAAGGGGTGAAGTGAAAAGAGTAAGGGATGGAATTTTCTATTATAAGACACATTTACAGGATAAAGGAGTTCATCTCCGTCCTTCACAACACTCCTCTTTACTTTTGAACCAGCAAGCAGTTTTCTCCCAACTCACCGTTGCCACGGTAATGGCCAGCTGCCAGTTTGCGGATTACTGGTTAATAGGGGCCGGGAGCTTGAGAGCAGTTCATTGAAGGTACGCAACGGATAAGATCAGTGTGTGCTGGCTTGGACATAGTTGTGTGTGTGTGTGTTACTTTCTCTTTCTATTGTTTCAATCATGTTCCAGACACACATGAATCTGACTGTAGTGTCACTGTATCCAGATGTAAAGAACTGTGTCTTGTGTTTTGTGTGAAGACAACTCTCACAAATGTCCCTAGGGACAATGTTTTGTTTTTTTTCTTTCTTGTAAAATAAAATGCAGTGAAAACTCAGTGAAGGACAATGATCCATCAGCAAACACACACACACACTGACATGAATGGCAAAAGACAACAGAAACAGCCACCACTCCATAGCTTTGTCTGTCAAATTAAGCCCAGAAGGACATAATCGTTTTTTCAAATATAACATTCGGTAATCTTCCCCCTTCAAAACGAGCAGGAGTCTCTATATAACTGTCCCAGAGGGCTGCAGGGGCCAAAGAGGACCACCCACTTTCTTTTCAATTATCATCTTGCAGCAACCTGTCTCCTCTCCAGCATTCAGCAGGAGACACTGACTGCTCTCCAGAGGGAATTACAATTAGACTGCTGTTTGTCCCTCGAATAAACTTCCAGACTGTAGCTGACAATCTCAGCTCTGTGGAGCATGTGACCCCGAGCGCAAACAGGATTACGCCCCAAATCCCATGTTCCTTTACTCCTTTTTCCCGCTTCCTCTTGAGCTGCTGTGGTCAGGGGGTCTCGGGGTGGAGGTGAGGGGGTGAGGATAACTGTGGGAGTCTCCACACAGTCAGACGTCACGATGCGATCCCCCTACACTTTCATGATGACTTGACTTTTTGTTTTGTGGTGGTAGGATGGGGCAAAGAGGTTAAAGTGCTCTTTATTTATGGATGTGGTCAGCAATTTAAGGGTTTGCATTTATATAAAAAAAATCAGCTAAATCTAAAGGTGAAAAGTGCATCAAAATAATCCAATATTCAGTCTAAACTGGATCAACAAGGTCCATACAGTGTAGCTTTACAGTAATAACTGTGGTCTTATTGGATTGCATTTCTTTACCAAGGTGTTTGCTCCAAAATGATTAGAGTAAATTAAATGATATTGCATTCGCTGTCATCTGTGTCTACAGCGGGGAGAAGAAAAAAAACCTCCCTCTGTTCATTCTGCCGGCAACAACTGCTCCATTATTTACTTGTAACTTGTATCTTGTGTGTATTATCTGTCTGTTAAAACCTCATCAGTGCAAATAACAATCACACTGAGAATTTGTTCAGGGACACCAATTAGAGCACAATCCACACGGGACAAAGGCTCAGTTTCAGATGGGAGGCACGCCGGCCAGTGGATCTGGAGTGTTTATTTGCCCTGCTGCAGCCAGCTGGTCATACGAAGGTACAGAAAGGCTACATTGACTCCACCCTGCAGGGGGTAGTGGCACAGCTAAAGGGAAATGGGACTCTTTTTCAGCTGCGATTCCCCACAATGCAGCACACCCCCCAATCAAAGAGCCCCAGACCCTTTTGTGGGGGCGGTGAGTGGACAAGCAAAGGACAGCGGCACAGGGTGGGTGAGGAGGAGGGGAGGGAGTCTGGGGGGAGCCAACCCCTCCTTCTCCCACTGCTGTCCTGTCTGTGCGGCCAGCCACACTTCACGGCTAATTAGCGGTCAGATTCACTGGCCCCTAATCAGCAGGACATGTTAAAACTGCCCTAATCAGGCCTAATCCTGGCTTTGTGTGTCACACACACACACACACACACACACACACAGCCCTCCCCTGTCTACTTACCCCGTCTGCTGTATTGATTAAGGCATCATTTGGGGATTTGGTGGTCAATACACTGCAATCCGCAGTAGACTACATAGGTGTGCGCCGAACAACACCGCGTGAATGAAGGTTGGAGATGATGTGCTACAGGTGGCTTTAGGAGGATTTCTTACATCCTCAGCCGTGAGTTTGCACCTTTTTATCTCACGTTCATCATTAGTCCTGTTATCAAACAAGCTGTGAGGGGGGGAAATCAGGAAAACAGGAATGAATTGCAAAATAAAAAATGACTAGAAATTCAAATTAGTGGCAAAAGTAACTCATGCACAAACATTTTGGTCTGAATTTGAATGAATCCGCCCTGAAGAATATGATTCAGATTCTTGTTTCTCCTTTTGTAACTGTATAAATCTTCACTATCTGCAGGTTATACCTCTACACTGCATATACATGGTAAATGAATGTTATATTTCAAGGCCAAATATTGAATGTCTCTTTTGGTGCATACTAGAAAAATACAAAAACAGCCATAACCTTTAAAAATATCCTAAATAAAGGGGGAAAATTTGTCACGAAAACTGTGCGGCGACTTGTTTCGTCTTCTTGGAACTATCTGTTACCACGCATACATCATTTACACACCTGATAAAAAATACAGATTAAAGAAAATTTACCAGACTGCCGCGGTGCATTTGAAATAACCTTTAACATAAAACACGAACTAGCAATTTGGTTGCATAAGGAGTGCAGTAATTTATCACTTACGGCAGCCTTTTACCCATTAACCGGCCTTTAATGTTAATGAGGATCTAATGCAGACACTCAAAGATGGGCGTGAATAATAAGACTTGTTTCCATATGCAGATTATTCTGTCGCCGTTCATGAGTAATGAGCTTGTCGCCAGAGACAACAGCATGCACGCTACATACAGACAACATCACCATATATGAGTACTGTGCGTGAAATCATTCTTAATCAAAATGCTATTTGTACAGTGGCATTTTGGTGTTAGCGCCACCTACACCCCCGATGTACACCTGCGCCTGAGTGGTGCCAGTCTCGTTAGCTCGCTTCATCTGATTAAGAGATTATTGGGAAACTTTACAGTGGAGAGAAAAGATTAGGTTGTGAACACTGACAGCACGGATGAGTTTTAATCCAACTGCCGAACAGTGGAGAATGGATTTTGCTAATTACCATACTTTGCAGCAATATAAGGCCATAAATTAAACTCTCCAACAACTTCTCAAGTGACAACTCATCTAATCAGGGGGACAATCATGGAGAGGCCTTGCTGTTTACTGATTGCTCTAATCAAAAATGGCTTCTTCAAACACAGCTAATTGGTCAGTTTACTCACGGAGCGGGCAGGCAAATGTAGAGGGGCTACTGTCGTGATTTGAAGGACCCAAATATCTCCTATTTGCATTGAGTGCCAGCAGAACACACTTGACTCCCACAAGTTATCAGCAAACCAGACAATTATTCATCAGGCACAAATTGGCACATCAAAGTCAAATCAGAGAATTACTGTCAGGAAGACCTCAAAGCAAGGACTGAGAGAGAAAAGGTGGCTTTTGATTGACCGTGTTGCCCTTCGCGCTCCGTCTGTAGCTCACTGTCACGCTCGGTACTTTTCAGAGCGCTCCACACTGCCTCACTACTAACAGTTCAGTTCAGTTTGACACACAGTCCATGACTGAAACACGAGCAGGTCAGTAAAACTTTAATTACACAAATACAGCAGATGGAGGGACACTGGTTCGGTTCTCCAAGTTTTAAATGTGTTCTCCCCTGCCGTATATGAATGGGTGAATTAAAAATAACTCTACATCTTCCCACCAGGGAAGAAAAGGAAAGAAACTAAAGTGAATTCATGAGTCATTTATGTAGGGAAAAGAAAATATGAGGTTGACACTACTTTACAGTCCATGAAAATGGGCTCGGTCAAGCAATACTATCAGCGCGTTTGCTGCCGTCTCACACTAGCACAATGTTGCTGTTGCCTCCAACTGTCAGGGTTAGGGTTAACTCTTACCCTGATTGCGTGAACAACTTTGACAATGATTTGAATATAATTTGTTTTACGCTGGGAAAATAAGAGGATCAAAAAAGAAGCAGCAATGGATTCATTCATCTTCATCAGATGTGGTTTTCAGACTGCTGCACTCCCTACTGCCACCCACTGACACTGAGGAGTATTGCTTTACCAGTCCATTATGTGCAGACAGTGACTAAATAGTATATTTCTTTGGACCTATTAAAACTGGATCATTTCCCACATGGGTTGTGGAGACATAAAATACTTTCCTACAATGTCATTCCACTCTAAAACCCTGAGCAAAGACATTGATGCGTAAAGTTATGTCTCATCGTTTACAGGTTGATCCACTTGTGCTTGTTTCCAAGGGCTGTAATTTACTAACATTCCTCCAAAAGGACCAGCATATGCTCCAGGTGAAATAAAAGCACTTTCAAGGATATGACAGACTCTGTGTGTGTGTGTGTGTGTGTGTGTGTGTGCGTCGAGTCCACACACAGTTTCTCCTTTTTATACCATGTTTTTTATGCTTTTTAAATCATCACTTAATAACATCATTGAAATGATTGCATTTTTCAGCTGTGGAGCTAAAAGGACGACTTCACGTTTAAAATGTTTCTCATTCTTGTCGTCACTTTATTCGAGAACTTATTAAATATCTCCTTTACAGTCAAAGCTTATATTCACAGTGTTGGTCGGGTCGAGATTCGGTAAAGAATGTCACTAATGTCGATAGGCAATTTTGAAGGAGCGACAACAAGTTCAAAGTCAGAGTTAACACTGCAGAGTATCACCTGAGACTGTCTATTAAAGGCTAATATTGTTCATGTATAATTCTGATTAGGTGATTTCAAGGTGAAAAACCACACACACACGTATGGTCCTTAAACATCCTGCACACAGTGTCATTATCACATACTGTTATCTAATATAGTTATCTAAGTTAATCTTCAAGGACTTTATATAACACAAACCATCTGAGACACTTCTAACCTTTTACCTTGTTGCAAACGTCCCACACTCACATTGTCTCTCACAAAAATTCAATACTATATCTACATTATATATACATTATTATATATATATATATATATATATATATATATATATATATATATATATATATATATATATATATATATATATATATATATTATCAGTCAAAACACACTCGCTGGAATCACTGATGTTAGAATGTCTTGAAAATGTGATGTGAATTATTGTCACACACTTTTTGTTTCTTTACATCGTGTGGAGGATAAAGTGGTAGAAAATGAACGTTTCCTGTTTTATTTTGAAGTGTTGAGTTTTCCTTCCTGTCCTGTCTTCCCTGTTGATTGTCTCTGCCCCGCCCTAACGTGTTTCACCTGTGTCTGGTTAGTTTCACCTGCTGCTCTGGTGTATTTAGTCTCTGTGCCCTGCAGTCTCTCTGTGGGTTCATTGTCTGTTGTGCTGCATTTTTCTGCATTTATTCCTTGTGTTTTTTTTGCTCTGTTTGAGTTAGATGGGGTTTTGTTTTTTTCTTTTAAATGCATTAGGGTCCTCCCAAAATGAACAAACTACAGCACATGGTGATATTTAGTGTCTGAGGGCTCGTGTTTGCTGGATCAAACGGGACGTCGTGGGGGTTTTTATCAGCCAGTTTCTACTTAAAAGATGCCAGACATGACAGAATCGAACAACTTTACCTTGAAGAGATAATTTCTCTTGCTTTGTAACGTTGCTTTCACCCACCGCTTTTGTGTAATTCATTAAACAAAAGCACCACAACTCCATCCACGGAGCCTGTTTTCAGGTGAAGGACGCAGCAAACAAATGACGTTACATTGTTTCTGTTCACAAAGACGTAACAGTAACGCCCAAATGTACTATACGCACAACAACTTTCAAGCTGTTCACTAATCAGCGGAGAGTGTAGAATCTTCCCAAATCAGCTAAATCATGTGTGAATGCATTGAAAGAGGAGGTTGCATGTTCTCCTTCATGTGTGCGTGGGTTTTCTCCCACAGTCTGTGTGGTTCTGTGATTGACAGGCTAACTGTCCACAGTGTACCCCGCCTTTCGCCCTATGTCAGCTGAGATTGGTGCCAGCGACCCTCATGTGGATGATAAAGGGGTAGAAGATGGATGGATGGGTGGATGGATGCATCATTCCTGTAGCAACATAGAGTAATTATGCAAGTCACAGATACAAATCCCTGACTGTCTCCTTCACTAAAAGTGCCTGAGGTTGAATTTGATAAATCCAGCAGACTCACAAGCATCCTTTCCTCCATGCAATTATTTTAAAGACAGAAAAAAGAAAAACCTGATACATATGATTGAGAGAAATAAACCACAGATTAAAAAGTGTGTCTTCTATTTTATGTGTAAAGTAAAGGATAACGTCTTCTTCTGTGTGTGTTACATTTGATTTAAGGGAACATAAAACAACCTAACTGTGGCTTCACGTATGCAGTAAATTCATTCAAAGTTGTAAAAAATAAATACATGGCTGCAAGCCAACGGTTTAAAGTTTGTTTACTCCAAGATCTATGAATAGTTTTTTAATTGCAGGAATCTGGGCTACTTTTATTCCTGCTGACTGATGAACTAGATGGAGGAAAAGCTTCATGTCTGCTCGTGGAACATCTTTTGAAGGGCATTATCTCTGCACAGTATCGAGCAAGCACATAACAAAGCGGGGGGGCTAATGAATAAGCCGACTGCTTGGCCTTCCTTTTTGCAGAGTATGGATGTTTTGAAAAGCAAACTGAATGTCATACGTTGCTGCGTTCAGATCAGTGTTCGTATACAAAGAGCTTCACTTTTTTTTCCGGTGGCAGTCGAGACAAATTTAGCTTCTTGATGTTTGCACATAATCCCAATCAAAATCATACATCTTCGTGAATAAACTGTCACCTATGTAAGCCAGGTTATGTCTGGACCCAGTTTAAGGGACAAATCCAGAGTCACAAACTGGAGATTCATTTTTCAACATCTTTTTTTTGTCGTTTCTTTTCAGGAAATGTGAAAGAATCTCAACGTAACACAAAACTTACTTTTGGTGTTGCATTATCTGATTTTTGTACAATTCAGTCCAGATGATCAAATGTCTTACTTTCTCTTTTTATATTCGTAAAATGAGGGTTAAATAGATGTAAACGTACCATAATGTTTCTTTAAAATGTTACTTTCACAGATTCTGATTCCGTAAAAAAAGAAAATTGAGGGACATATTTATGTATGGCAGTTAAGTGGATGACCTGCTCCTGTTCTGTTTTCATATTGCTGCATGGATTCATCGGTCACTTGGTCAAGGTTGCTGTAGTTTTGCACTTCTACTCTTTTGGATGCTTCTCTATTCATCCTTCTGCTAAACTCACACTCTGTATTGTTTGTGTTTTTCTCTCTTTTTTATGTTTGAGTGAATGACAGGAACACAAAAGGAAACTGCGTTGGCAGGACAATCAAATGTGAAGCCAGGCTATTTGAGTTTAGTGTGTACATTAACCGAGTGCTGGATAAACACAACTCAGTGTTATGCATTCTACAATTGAATACACGTTCTGTACAATGCATTGATTTGACATAAAAATGTACTGTATGCCAGCACACAGACACATTTCTGTGCAGAGTTCATAATGAGCTCACTCGGAGACAACCCCTCACTCTAACCTAAACCCAATTCAAACCCTAAAACCAGGATTTAACCGTCAAAAAGCATAGGTCTGAATCAAAAGTGTCCTCATGCACAGCTTAACTTAAGCCTTATCCCTAACCTTAACTTCCCCACAATTCACTACGTCGCTCTAACTTTAACCAGTTCCTCAGACATTAGGTTTTGCCGTACTAGGACCAGTTTGGACTCCTCCCAAAACCCTATCCCTATAACCTTAACCATTACCAGTCAATGCCTAACCCTGACCTTAAACTAAGCACACTTCATAACCACAATCTTTGCTGCACACACAAAGCACTTCCAGTTGAATGATGCCATACTCTACCCTTTGTATGTTTGCCTCTGGCCAGTTCTTCCATCTTTTCTGCTCTGATGGTGCAAATATGGGCACTTTCCAAAGGAAATACAGTCAGTTGGCCTCAGTCTGGGAAGAGCATTTTGTTTGTATTGTGTAATGAAATATTGATTGCACTCGTGTTCCGATGCCAAGGGAACCAAATTCATAGGGCTAATTGTAAAAATACCTCCTCCGTTCAAGCAGTGCACGGCTTGAGGGCCCTTGTTTGCCTCTACTGCTCTGATGGTAAAATAACTCAGAACAAGTTTGCAGCCTCGGGAGTGGTAGCACTCGTATGTGTTTTGCAGGCTCATATTTCCTTTTCTCTGTGTAAGAGCTGAGGGGATGTGTGTGAAGCTCTCAGCCGTACGTTTATTAAAAAGGACAAAACAAACAAAAAACAATTATTGGATTAGTCTGACTAAACCCGGACTCTAATAAAAATACTCGTAACTGTTTTAGTCCGAAGTCAGATAATACAAATGCAATGTATTACTGCACGTACAGTATACCTTCAGTCCGGCCAGAGTCACTCTCAAGGGTAGGAAGAGTTGCCAACTGCATGATAAGAAAATGTGGATATTCTGCATTTTACTTCAGCTACGTTAGCCCATGTTCACGGTTGAGTAAAAGATGTGGTTAATACAATAGTATTTCTATGTGTGTAACTTTCTATCAAACAAATATGAGTTTCCCAAGTTACCTTCACGCCTCGCAGCGACACACACACACAGGACGACCGATTAAAGTAATGAATGACAGCAGCAGCAGCAGGAGGAGGATTTTATTATCTTCCTTCTTGAATTTGGAAAACACGGAACAAATCCTTATTATAAGGAACGGTTGGCAACCCGAAAACAGCTACTAGCCTCGAGCTAAACTGGAAAATGTCTTATACCAACAAGCTGAAAGGGGCATATTGCAGGGCAGTGGTAGTGGAGCTATGGTTGCTCTATGTGGCAAATACTGAAATGAGAAACTTTTGAAGGCTGAAGTGAGGATTCCTTGTGAAGAGCAGTTGAACCCGTCGCTCCTAAGTGCATGCAAAAATACTGACTGCTGTGTTTGTGGTGCTTTACAGGTTAAAATGTGTCCAGGCTGAACGTGTGATGTCACGGTTCAGCCTCGTGGCAAAAAGGTCGTCCCTCGGGCTACGTTCAGAATCCGATTTATTGGCACAAGCACATTCAAGGAATCCTCAAACGACAAAAACAGACTCCAGTCAAACAAATCTCCCTCTCTTTTTTTTGCATTTCCTGAACAAACTCAGCCACAAGGCTTCACAGAGCCAGTTCACCTGTTTGTGTCACTGGCTAATAACAGCTTTGAAACCCCAGCAGTGCATAAACGGTGGCAGTCAGTCAGGGGTCTGTTGATTCAAGTTGAGCATTAGCATTTCAACTCCATGCTAATGGCTGACCCTGTATTCCCCACGCGAGGACTAGCGAGTGTGCCGACTCCCAGATAACAGCCCGTGTTAATGACGGGGAGTCAGAAACAATCCCCCTGCTGTTTCTTGGGCTAATCTGCTTTGATCACCTTCGCTAACATCTCTATTATCAACAGACTTCAGCCACCAACAAGGAATTACATTAATGCCACGTTCTGTGACCCAGCTGCACCGAGCACGGACGCGTGTGTGTGTGTGTGTGTGTGTACATCTGTTAACATGTGTATTCCCGTGGGGAGAAAAGGGAGAATGGAAAGGGTTTGGCAGAGGTGAAGATTTTGTAAATGCAATAACATCCACTGGCCTGACATTATGCACTGTCTTCATTTCAGAGACAAATGTGAGGAATGGAGGCGACACAGTCACTCAGAGATCACCGGGTCCCTGCATGGATAGGAATATAAGACACTGCAGCAACTCCCTTAGATCATTTAGTATTATTTGTGCATTCGGGGGAAAGATGCAGAGCAGGAAATCTGTGTGTGTGTGTGTGTGTGGCAGGCGGGCACAGACACGTCTCTAGTGGCTGTGGGAGAGCGTACCATGAATAAATTTAGCGCTGTCCCCAGGAGATTGCCTTCAATCACGAAGCATAAGGTGTCAATGCTGCGCCCTGTGTGCATGGAGCACCAAATTACCTTCCAGCAGATTGCTGAGCTGGGTCTAATAGGAACAGGGGAATGGACTGAAGAGGACGGACTGCTAATTAATCTGGCCAAAGTCAGAGCCCGTGTTGTGGACCTGCTGACAACTGGTCAATGGCTGCATACAGTCAAATTAACGTTGTAAGAAATGATATATTATGTTGTGTTCATGTTCATGTGTGTACCTCTATTTGCTGCTAATTCTGAATGCACAGTTGCATGAACTGCTTGTTTTTCCCAACAGAAACTCGACAAAATGGTGCACAATTTGCTTTCAGGCTAATTTGTCACGCGATTATTTGACATAATCAAATATTTACAACCTTTATGCTGCCGTGCGGGAACTCTGACGCCACAGTAATGCGGGTCCATAATCACCAAAGCATTTTATGTAATGCAACAGCATTAGATGTCCTCGGTGAACCCTATGGTGTATGAACCATAACATTAAAGGCCATATCCGGTGTTCAGCACAAGCTGCAATATTAGCATCTCAATTTACATACAAATTTCCATGCATCTAAAAGCAAAAACTCTTTACCAAGCCATTTCCCCATTTTGAATAATGGCCGGTTTTCTGAGATCCAGTTGATTGACTAAACAAAGACATGACGAGCGCATTAAAGCAATTGTTTATCGCCACTGAAACATGGCGCACGTATAATTTTGCTGTAAATGGTTATTAACGGATACGGAAACCACGGATTTGTATAATGGCCGGTAATCATTCTACCTCAGGATACGTTTTCTCCCCTCATACACGGGGTTAAAGAATTAGAGTGTAGTCAATTACATTTCGCAGGTCACAGAAATTGATTTACTGTCTCAGGAATGTGTTTTGGTTTTTTTGACTCTGTGGTGGCATTCTGTTCACATAATCAAGGACGAGTATAGCCTGTCTACCCAATCTACTACTTGGTCCCACAGGGAAAAGTGACTTGCAACAGGAAAAACCTGCATGAATACTAATTTGCCTACTTGGCTTTAACAGCTTTTGCAAGCCAATCTCATAGGAATTTGTAGAATATGATGCCTTTCCATCTCTCCATATTAATTACCCCAACTGAAAATGGGGACAGCAAGAGATGGAGGAAGAGAGCGGCAGAGGACGAGTTTGTGAGGGAGACACGGAGACAGAGAGAGAGAGAGAGAGAGAGAGAGGCCGCCATGGGAATAGATTTAAGCAGGGACTCTGCTCTCCGTCTTAAATGTGGTTAATTATAATGTGATGGGAATCTGCTCAAGCAGGAATCTGGCAATCTAGATTTGGAGCTGTAAGACCATGTCTCCAGTTTGGGTCTCTTCATTACGGCTCAGTCTATAGCCGGCCCTTGTTGCCCTCTCTCAGCCTGAGGATGACATAAATGGACGGCACAGGGCAGGAGTAAAATCAGGACACGCGTGGAAAGTTTGGAGCGGATTACGCTGACGTTTGAACGCCACACGTTTACGTCCTTGTGGCAATTAGGAACCAAGTAAATTGCGTGTAAAAGCATCACATTGGGACGACGTATAACTGAATTCTCAATAAATAAAATCATCAAACAAACAGAAATAGTGTCATCTCAACCCTCACGATAATCTACTGTTCTGTTTAGCAAGAAAGGGAAAAGCTGGAGATTTCATTCCTAACATTATACGTCCAGTGTGGTGGTTTTTACTTCTTGTTTTGTATTTATTAAGTGTTCATAGTTTGTACTGTTAGTTATTTGGATTCTCACTCTCCTTTTTTCATTTATGCCATGAGAATTTAATTTATGCCCTGGGGATATTAAATGCACCTCCGGGTTGCTGCTCTGTCGTAACCACACACTGACAATAAAGTGCTTGAATGTTTGAATCATTCACACATTTCTGTGCTGATGAGGAAAGTGTTTGTTTTTGACAGTGTCCATATGAACACGTCCTCTTCACAGCTTCACTTACTATAGTTTCTTTGCAGCATCAGATTCATAAAGTGCTGTAAGTGAAATATAAGCACTAAGCTGCAGCAGTCGAAGTAGTTTATCACCATTTCATCCTTAAAGTGGGCATTCCTGTTACATTTAGCGTGTTGCACGACTTCAAACTGTAAGGAAATGAAGGTCGTATTAGTTCTTTTACTCCAGTTAATGCTGCAGTGTGCATCTTGTTGTCAACATACTGTACTTATTATGTCAAATTTAATATAGGGCTGTTTTTATTCCCGATGCTTATCTTGTCATCGTTTTATATCGCTTTAAAAATAATTATAATCCGAAATTAAAAAAGCTGACAATATAATGTTTGTTTTTGAACATGAGGGAGATTTGGGGAATTAAAACATAGCCTATTTTTGTGAAGATGCTCACGGCTGTGATACATATTGTGCATTAGTGAATGGCGACACAATATAGTCTTGTTATCCAAAGATCACAGCAATCCATATAAACATGGCATCCAGCTGTAGGAGGGACTAACTCGGCGCTTTTATATACGTCCAGTGAAATCCGCCCGAGACACATCACCATAATAAGGGTTTTAGGTGTCCATACTGAACAGATTTTCACTTGGCCCTTTTGTGTTGGAGAATCTCACCTGGTCTTTGGAGTGGGGGCAGAGGGGAGCGAACCTCCATGCTCCGACTATGGAGAGACAGCCTTCGTCTGTAACCCACTCTCATTCACAGACATCATTCATGTGCAAATCATCCTTGGACCCATTGTTCGGCCACATTGCTTTTGGATACTTGCTGAATCAAGTGATAAATGTAATGGCAAGGGCTGGAGATATGTTCTGAAAAAGTGAAAAGGGAATAATAAGATTCAAATGTGTACAAAAAGGAGGGAGGGAGGGAGGAGGAGGGGGGGGGACAAATGTTGTGCGGAGTTAGAACACCTACAGTCTAAGAGGAAAATACATTTTGTTTATCTGACATCTAACGTTCATGGAGCACAATCCGTTTCTCGTGCCACTATGTGACATTTGCTGACAGGATCCAAAGTACTTAGAGTTTATAGTGACTCATTTAAAGAAGGTTTTTAGTCAAACGGATTTATTTATTAGATTGTCAAAGCGAAATCCTCAAATGGTTTAATTACTCCTTTTGTGAAGGAACACTAAAGTGCACATTGAAATACTTAAAAATACTGAAGGGTATCTAGTGCGACTTAGTTCGTTAAACAAATGCTGTAACGTCCAGACATGTTTCCATTTAGAAAAGCACAAGAAAACAGAAGTTTACCTTTTGCTGAACAACAAAGAAGAACATCATCGTGTGACGATGATGACGATGATGAGAAAGTGAAGCTACTTCTTTCACATTTTAAAGGCACTTATTACTGCATACGCTTCACCCTCAGAATCAAATCATTTGGACATAAAGTGGCTGCGATACTGCGTAAAATGTGCATATTGACCCACTATCACACTCGAGTAGACTCTCATCGTTTTACATTGGAAAGACCTGGTTTGCATGATAGTGTAGATGAAAACTATAGATAGAACTCCAAAGAAATAGAAAGTTCTATACTCATTGCCAGACACGGTAATATGGAGTTCTGTGTTGCCGCTACGAAGGTTACACTTTGGTTGGTTGGAAACCAAACGGAGCGACGCTGCAGATAAAACGGTGACATTCAAAAACCAAGCAGTGCAGCATGAAACATGAAATGGAAGCCTCAGAGACGCAGCTTGATTAAGCTTTACAAACCTGAATAAATTGTTTTTGTCTCAACATTCAAGGACAAAATCACCACTAATCCTAACCAAAGTAAACATTTTACCAAGAACTCAGCTGATTGGTGGAAAAGATTGTTTAACTGCGTATAACGGTGCCCGATCTCTTTGAAAAAGCCCAAGCTTGTGTAATCAAAAGCACAGCCTTTTGTCTCCTTAACACACATACCAAAGACGCTGCTGAAGAGGCCACATCAGAATGAATGAATATTTAATTGAGGCCTATTGAGGCAGAAGATCAAAATGACCTCGCTTTAAATGATTATTCACAAACAAAAATAAAAGTAGGAGAGGGGAGAGTGGAGAGCCCCGGTTTGTCCAGCACACAGGAATACATTACACAGACATGCGAGAGCAAAGCCATACCATTGTTAATGGACGTCTTTAACCCGGCTACATGATTTTATTTATGTGTCCAACCATTTACTCTCGGGATGTAATTACCATTCAAACAGAAAGCTGCAGTGCACACAGCACTTTTGAAAGCATCGAGTATTAACGGACTATTAACCAGTGATGCTTACAATACCTCACATAAAATCCTTATGGACTTGGACGCCAACATATTTCTGGCACTAGTACCACAAATGCAACTTAGGCACAAGTCTTTTGACCATTGTCTGGACAAAGAACAGGTCAATCTGGCTTGTGAGGGAGCAACCTCTCAACTCTCCAGACACTCGGGGGAACAGAAAAAACACACTTTAAACACCTTAAAGCAGGGGTAGGGAACCTATGGCTCGCGAGCCAGGTGTGGCTCTTTTGATGATTGCATCTGGCTCGCAGATTTCGGCTTTTCAGATAAAACATAAAATATTATCACTTGTTTTAATCCATCCATCGATTTTGGAAGTGGAGGAAACGCAAGTGAATGACATAAATGCAGCACCGTTCTATTCCCTGGCTTTGGATGAGTCAACAGACGTAAGTCATTTGTCGCAGTTCAGTGTGATTGCAAGATATGCTGCTGGTGACACACTGCGCGAAGAAAGTCTTGCTGTTCTGCCAATAAAAGGGTCCACAAGAACCAGAAGTCGCATTAATGGTGAGTATTATAACAACATTATTTAAAAGAATAAATTCAGAGGCTTATTGTACTCACATTTAGTTAAATTCAGTCTTAAAATATATTATATGGCTCTCACTGAAATAAATTTGCAAATATTTTGCTTTCATGGCTCTCTGAGTCAAAAAGGTTCCCGACCCCTGCCTTAAAGCATGCACTCAGTGGCAGGACACAGGTTCCAAAGACGACAGGAGAATAAAACTCAACTTTTCATGCACAACATAAACATTTTAGGTCTTAACCCAGTGTTTTGCAGGACCATATGTGGTCAATGTGCCAAATGGGCAAACTGCAGTACACTCAATTGCGATCATCATGGTGATTTTCTCCAACTCGAGTGTATGTTCTCACATGAACGCTGTTTTAAAAGCTGCTCTTATTCACATGTGACAACGGTAACAACTGTCACACAGTGAGGGGAAGCACAGCCCAGTCACTCAGCAGACATTTTTAAGCTGCAGTGTCATTTCAGCAAAAGATTACAAAATGATTCTGCATTAAAACGTTGAAAAGCAACAAGACTACTGTTGTACGCGTGGAGTATAAGAAACCATATTTCTTAACGTCTGGTTTATGATTCATAAAGGATGTTGGTTTTGCCACTGAAAGACCGCGTCATCGTTCCATACGGCTGACTTAAATAAAGGTTAAATAACTTGTTGTATATCCGCTCCTGGACTCTTTCTTCTGTCTCTACCTCATCTCCCTCTTGTCCTTTCTCTCCCCCCCTATCTGTCCCTCATTTTTCCTTCCTCCCCAACCGGTGGAGGTACATCTTTGAGTGCGACAGAGATTTCTTCGCCTGTTAAAAGGGAGTTTTGTTTTTCTCTCCGCTGACGCCTCGTGTTTGCTCGTCATAATGTATGTTATGATTTAAAATAAAATTGAATTGACATCCATCGCTGTCATTGGAAAAGTTTAATCAAGTAGTATTTTTCTAGTGCTGACTAATGACATTAGTAATGTTAAAGTATGTTCCAGCGAGAGATCCAAAACATCAATCGCAGAAGTGAAATGATTCTATTTTTCTTTCTCGACGCCGCCGCTAATATGCAAAACTGAAGTAAGCGAAGTTACCCAAGGAAAGAAAAATCAACTTTTTGCGATAGAATATGAATTAAAACATTCTGTAAGTCTGACATTGCCTCTCACAGATGTTCTGTTTAAGTTTCCTTGTCGCAACAATTGCACCTTTTTTTCCTCTTTTTTTTTTTATTTCCATCTGAAAAGGAAATGTGTTTGCAGTCAAGCAGTCGCTGTGCCCTTTCGTTTCACATTGAACCAGTGGGAAATAATTTGAATATTACTCTTGGACTGACATATTATTATAGTTATCAAGGACAGACGAGTCTAGATTTGCGATAC
Organism: Solea senegalensis; assembly: GCF_019176455.1. Lineage (NCBI taxonomy): Eukaryota > Metazoa > Chordata > Actinopteri > Pleuronectiformes > Soleidae > Solea > Solea senegalensis. The sequence goes on from NC_058036.1 coordinate 19,504,745, forward strand.
CTTCACAGTTTTGTAAAGACACAAAGCCTTGAGTTTCTCATTTTATAGAAATGCACAAGAAACAAGAGTCCACACCCACCCATATATCATGGTTTTTTTACCCACTGCAATGTCAGGCTTCTCAGTCTCTGCCCCAGTCCTGTCATGAAAGCATTAATACTGGCCCTGATTTGCAATGTAGAAATAAAATTTGATGAATACCTCTTGCTTTAATATAAAAACACCCACATGACTTCAAATAAAGACGCCCTTATAGACACAGACTTCATGGACTTCATGTTTACATGGCATTTGCTTCCATTCATTGAAATGATTTAGCATTTATGGGTTTATTGTTCAACCTGGAGACATAATACACGGACGTAAGAGTGGACATTGTCGTTCTGTGGATAAAATACAGCCTTCCACGTCCTCCTGCGACGGCTCCGACGACACTCGCACCAGAAAAAGAGCGGCTATTAAAGAATATTGTCATTATCGCCACCGTCGCCCTGACGTGGAATGAAAATGAAAAAAAAGGAGTTCTTTTTTTAAAAATGTTATTGTGTTAGTAGACATTAGTACAATATTACTCCACTTCCACCACGAGCTATCTGTCACACACAAGTATCTGTTGACATGCTCCTTAACATGGATATTATGTTAGGGAGCCTTTTAGCAGACTCCAAATTATTCGGCTACGGTCCCTTTTCTGCGGTTGGGTCAGGGCTGTCTGAAGCCATTATTGGTAATGAATGTGGAGTCCTACTTTAAAAGGTTCAGGCATGTAAAGTCACCCAAAGCTGACTAATGGAATCCTGCTGACACCAAATGCCGGGGGCTTTTACCACATCCCAGAATGGCAGTTTTGGAAATTTACTCCGCAGACATAATGAACTATAAATGTAAACTTGGGAGCGTCGCTGCCCACACAGTAGCTCCAAGTTATTAATAGATACTGAATGTTCAATGTGCTGTAGAATGATATATCGCAAGTCCTCCTGAGACTCATGTGTCAGTTTAATTTGTTTTTTTTTGTATTTCTTTGAGATGAGCACAATCATTAAAAGAAGCAGCTGTGAAAGTATGTGCAGAGCGTGTGGTGGTGGGGGTGGTGGTGGTGCTGGGGGGGGGTGGGGTAAATATTCTGAGTTTGTTGGCGGAGCAACACTTTGTGTCCTGGGAGATGTGCCTCTTCAGCGGGTTCACAGGTCGCGCCGCAGCCTGCAGAGTGGCCATTGTGCTTTGTCATTTCACAGGTGACTCACATCACTACACTCGAGCGTGCGGGAGGCAGAGCACTCGGAGATGCTCGCTGCATTCAAAATGCATGATTTCCAGCCTAGTGCAAACAAATCGCTTTAAAAGATCCGTTTAATCTATTTCGAGCTGTTATTATGAGCGGCGAGAGTTGTTCAGATAAAGAGACTGAAGCAGGGTTAACATCAGAGTGTTGGACAACTCTTCACGCACTTTACCCAGCGTGAGAGCTGTCAACTTTATTATTTGTTTTCCACGATACAGTGTGCATATGATTTACAACGCGGGCCGCTGCAATAACGGTCAGGAGGTGAAACACTGTGAGCCAAACCGCCCGGGAATTTGCAGCCAAATAAGAGTGTAGTTAAAAGAATATCTCCAAAGAAAACGTCAGTCATAGAAGTCATCGGAGTCATGGCTGTTTGTGTTCAACGGTTGAGGACGTAAAGCTGCTTCGATCTCTGAGTTGCTGTCATCCGAGTCCTCCCAGAGCGCTAAACAAATAAAACAACAAAAGAGGAAATCATTAATTCGGCTCCTTTCAAACAGCGGAACATTTTTTTTGTACGATTTTAGATTTCATCCAGTCAGTTATACCACCTTTTGAAATAATTCAAGGAATGAAATGAGTTTATGCTAAACCGTCCTTGAGTTTGAGTCTTAAAGGTCTTAAACAGCTTTTGTGCATTCGCGTATATTGTCTTCATTCATAGCGATAAAAATGCATGTGTGGGCGAAGTAATCGCACATGTGAAAATCATAGTGGCACCCAAAAGTGTCACAACACAGCTTTTTCATCGCCGTATCTGTGGCTACGCGGCTATGAATCACCCAACGAATCCTTGGACTTTTGTTAAAAAGTTTGATCACTCGTGCGCGCACACAAGAACGGCTTATTTTAATCATTTACCCGAGGATTAGCTCGCGCTTACCGACGACATCAATCTATGCTTTCAAGATTTGGCTCCAAGGTTAGCTTTTTCATGTACACATCTTCAAAAGGCACCGCTGTATTTACAGAACATTTTCATAAAACCACCGGCACACTTACGAAGTTCAAGTTTATAATAACTTCATGTTTGTTAATGCATGAACCCTCTCTATGGTTCAGTGTATTTAACCTTTTTTTCACACAGTGTCTTAACAGACATTTCAAATGATTTTTTTTTCCATACTGACCTTTTGACTGCGTGGCAGAATGAGCCTTTGAGTTAGTCTTTTCTCTCCTGGAAACACAGACAGTTATTAGCTATGTCAAGTTATAAAATACCTGCTACTAAAAAGGGATGAATAGACAGGTGATTATTTTACATAAATGTAGAAAAAACACACACACACACACACACACACAGCATTGGGAATAAAGTAATTAAGAAATATTTCAGCAGAACTGGTTTGTCCAGATGTTGAATTTTCATTTTTAAAAAACTGATCTTATAGAAGACAAAAGATAAATGAAAACTATTTGTACAACTATGCAACTATGACAAAAATTGACTTGTGACAAACCCGGTGAATGATAGGGGGACTAGAAGGGAACTTCCTTGACTTCTGTTCTAATTGTGCCAAAGGACTTCCACAAGGCCCTCTTTATTCTAACACAGTCCAAAGACCAGGGTTGCCAGGTTCCCATAGCTCTGGTGATATCGCTATGTAAATGTGTGCCCTCTGAAAAGGCTTTGATCTATCTCAATGCATATGCAATCAGGCCTCCCGCTCCCAATTTTAAAGGCCTCCTCTTTAATTTACATCATCACAGAGCCTATTCAAAACCCCCACAATATATCCTCATCATCTCCCAGGTTAGCATACACATCCATATGGCGTATTTGTTTGCTCCTTCTATATCAGAGATGAGCTGATGTTTTCCCTTGGAAAAAGGAGAAAAAAAAAAGAAAAGATGCCACAGTTTTAAGCAGATGAGCTTCACAAAAAAAAAGACGACGGCCATCGGGCGTGTTCCTCCATCTGCATCAATTCAAACCCATGACCTCTCTGATTGTCATCCTCTCAATCACTCTCATCTCCACATCTAAGTCTTGGCACATGTGACTGTACATTGAGGATAAGGACCAAATTACTCTGGCTACGTTCCCACTGCCATCTTGTAAACTATATATTGCTGCTTTGCGCCACTCAAGACAGAATGAGGGAGAAGAAATGCACCTCCCCTTCCTAACTGTGAGCAGATTGCTTTGTGCTATAGGCGACGTAGCACTGAGCCACTGTAAACATTAGAATATAACCTTTACAGTCACATGCTGATAAGACTTCCTGCGTGGCGTTTAAACGACTCTTGTTCATCTTTTAAGGCGACACACTGAACCTCTGCTACTTAAATCCACACAGACGCTGTGCAAGTGAAGCGGTTTCAGGAAGAGGGGGAAAAAAAAACAAAAAAACAAAATGTGCCATGTAAGAAACGTTATAATCTGAAGCCTGAATCTCCTTCTGTGCAGTTATTAGAAAGAAAGTACATAATGAGAATCACGGACTTCCATGTACATGTTTAGTGTAACATTTTCTAATATATGTGAGTGGATATTTATGGCGAGGAATTACCACTGGAAACACTGAAGCACGACTAAACCACAGGGAGAAGAGCATCCATTTACAACTGTTAGGCAGCAGATCTTCACCAGACTCTCCAGCCGCAAAAATACAGCAATAATCTGATACGATTACTTCCTCTCCTTTGCCACAATAATAGCTGTTACGGAGAGCAAATTGGGCTTTTCTTTTCTCCAACTTCCCCCCCGCAATGGGAATGGTCTATCAGCTGTTCCACTTCACTGAGGGACAGAACTGATTTCAAGACAGGGCTATTATCATAGACAGCCTAGTCTGGATCTGACCCCAGCGATCTAATATTCTGTTTCCATAAACATTATGCCAGTTCATCTTCTGCTGAGTTTCCCTTAACTGAGGCAATAATCTGAATATGTAAGACTGGGGATAGCCAGTGTTTTACAAGCTCTGGTAGACGGAGGTGAATGTAATGTGTAAAATGATGCAAATTATAGCTATTGTAACGTCTATTTTCCCCCAAATGCCTCGCTTGTTGTCATTCTATGGCCTTTCGCAATTGTTTCATATTGTTGTTTATCTCGCGTTTAAAGAGATTATGTATTGATTTCAAAGTGACCTTTTAAAACGCTCTGAACTTTGAAACACACCGTGGCGCGATTGGAACTCGCATTGTTTAATTTATCTGTTTATTAAATGCAGAACTCCTCGATTTACATATTTTAAACATGCCATGAAAGTCAGGTTTGTTTGTTATGTTTTCTAATGACGTGGTGAACTCAAAACTAAACTATTTACTATGTCTTACTATGTACACACCAAACGATGATGTTGGAACAGAGGAAATGTTAAATCAGCAGACTAAAATCTGACGCACACTATTTAAAGTCAGAGTAACACGTTTCATTTTTGCTCTCTTGCTTTGTTTGATCCTGGTTTGGTTTCACAGAGTGCTACGTCGTTAGAAAACTGAACGACGTGCCGTGTAAAAATATGTCCACGTGCCACAGATTAAACCATAGAAAAACACAGAGGCTGCAATCACAAAACTCCACTGTTTTGTATTATATTGTATTGTAATAAACATCCAATAGCACGCAGAATAAAGACACCCTCTTTAAGAACGTAGCGTTCTACTACACTAATTAAAAGAGGTTGGAGCGGCTGTGGATGTAAGACAAGACTACGTTTCTGTGAGTCACAGAAGACAGATTTCAATAGTACAATATGAGCGCACTACGAGAGGAAATAATGCTTAGCAAGCATTAATACTGGCTTGCACACGCCGATAGCTGGAAAACTGCTTTTATTTACCTTGGCCTTTTTTAAGCTCCTGCCACCCACGTACAAATGCTAATAGCACAATGGCACTTTTGCACAGCGGTGCTTGTCTAAAGGTAAAGGGAGACCCATCACCTCATCATTCCCATCAACTCCTACTCCCATCCCGGCTATGACCCCACAGAAACATTGTTTAGGCTCCGTTTAGATGTACTCTACTGGGCTTGAATGGTAGCAGGATATAGCCCTCAGAGGGGGCAAACAGTGAGAGGCAACTGTGAGTGCACTGTGAGTGGGTGCTGTCTAACATGTGAGTGCTCTCTGCTGGCATTGAGTAAGTACTGCAGCTCACACTAAGCGGCGCCGGGCCAATGATTTCAAAACAGCCTGCTCTTTGGCTGACTGGTGGCGGTCTAGTGGAGACAGCCAGTGCAAGGTTGACTGAAGGACAGAGCACTCATCTCTTACTACACGTTTTTTTATCCATCATAATTTATGTGAGGCGTGTTATTTCCCACCCCGTCTGACACACAAACATCAGAACATGTAAACATCGTGGGGACTAGGTTCATTATAGAGTGATAAGAAAAAGAAGAAAAAAAAAAACACCACCTATAGAAAACTGCTCTATTTCAAACCTTGAATTTTTATTCATCCACTTCTTCTGCCACTAACAGGCTGCAAACAGCTTAGAGAAATTGCACTTGTTATTTGAGGAGAGTGATACGTGCATTGGTTTTTCTCTGTGCATCAACCCTGAATTAGACCATTAAAAAAATGGCTATAAATACGGCATGGAAATTTGATCTGATTGCACACTTCTTTTTGTTATAAATTGATGAGGTTTTTCTTTACTGCTGTCAGGCAGCCAGTGCAGGACAGTGACCTCCACTGGTCGGAGCCTCTAAATGCTGCCTTCACCGTCTTGTTTGACACATCTTGGAACCTGGATTTCACGTTACTCTCTCGTTTGTTTTTAAGGAGGAGCTCAACTAATTAATTGTCAATTAAAAGAAAAGTAGAGATTACCGAGGATAAATTCTACAAAGACTATGATCACACGGTTACAGATGCTGCTGCAGAGACTGAAGTGTTGTATTGTCAGATTAACTATTTACACGTGTCTTCCTTGACTCACTGCTGGATTATAAGAAGCGCCATTCCTGTTTCTCTGTCTCCCTCTATCTCCCACTCGCTCCTTCTAAGTCCCCACCCCTCCAATTTTTTTCCCTCTCAGCTCATGTCTCCCTCACTCATCCATCCCTCCTCCCGATGAACAGTCAGAGATCCACAAACATTGCCTCCCAATGAGAGAGGGAGAGAGGGAGAGAGAGAGCTTCTGATTTTGACACCGAGTGATTTGAGGTCGAATGCTTGAGCACATCCTGTTGTCCAAGGCAAAGCTGTAAACCACTAATTGTTGAGTCAAGGTTTTTGTCAAGCAGGCACTAGGCACAACAATCATTGCACCATTGGCTGACGGATTATGCTTTGTGTGTGTGTACGAGTGTGTGTGCACATGTGTTAAAACATTTTTTTTCAGATCAAAAACTGGGGAGGGTGAGGTGGGGGGTAGGGGATAAAAAAAAAAAAAGGTATTAAAAAACTCAAAATAAAAATAAGAAAGGAGTGGCATCTGAAATGCCTACAGTAGAAAGAAGCACAATGGCGCTTTGCACGAGAGAAAGCAGTGGCATGCACTCGCATACAAAGGGGAACAAGTGGTCTTTACATGGAGTGCAGCTGCTTATTAAGACTCACTCCTTCGTGCATTATTCCTTTCATCCCCACTCAACCACAAAGTGATTTTACTTTGCCACTCACAAAGACGGCAAAAGATTTCTAATGAACAAATCCTTAATAAATGTTGCAGATCAGTCGCTTCCCCCCAAGACTTATAATACAATAAACAGAACATTCTATAAAAGTATCTGACTGAAAAACACTGTGTGGGGGAGAGCGAGGAAGAGAGTGGGGGAGAAAGAGAGAGAGAGGGAAAAAAAAAAAGTATATGAAAGACCTCAATTCTCTCGAACACCATAATAGTGAAATGAGCACATATAAATGTGTTAAGAGTATCTCTTTGCATCTTGTATAGACTGCATGTATTTAATCTGTAAAGCTTATTAAGGCCCTAGTCATTGCTATGCAAAGCAGTACGCAGTGCTTTTCTCTCGCTTTTCAGCCGAGTGCAGTGTTTAGCCAATAGGACTGGCCCCCCGCCTCTCATTCTGCATTCATAACATGCAACATTTGCACAATGTATCTCTCAAAGGCCCTGAATAGAAGGCCTTAATACTCATGTAAACAACTGCAAACCAATTACTTAATGAATCAGGCCCACACATAATGAGGAGCCTCACAAAGGGCTATAAATGCATTTTTTTGCACCAAAGCTTCTGCTTTAAACTACAATCCCTCTGCTGTAGACTGGGCTTAACTGGCAAATCATAATTATTGTCTAAGACAACAGAGAAGAAGCCATTTTTTTTTGGTATTTTGAGACCACTTCCATCCTCCTTTTGATGTGACTCATCAGCTCGCTGACAAAATAATGCAAATAATTAACAAGTTTGTTTTGTGGGGAGGGAGGGTGTGTGTGTGGCAGAGTCCGGGAGAGAGAGAGAGAGAGAGAGAGAGCAAGTGTATGCTGCAGTGTTGTGCTTCTTCATTCAGGGTTTCCAGAACACTGATGGCAACAATAGAGCACTGTAGGAAGTCTGTATATAAGTGGGACGCTTGAAACTCAGCGTCCCGCAGACGCAGAGGAAAGACAGTGGACATCGACGATTGTCGCGCGACCGCGGAAACTCGCGGCTCTTGGCGCTGCCAGATTCAAAGCCTGGCGAGTGTCTGCCACGCTAAACTACCCATTTGTTCCATTTCACTGTGCACACAACTCGTGGTTCCGTCACACGTTTCTCTCTCGTGTGCCGATTTTGTTTAATTACATGTGCTGCGGGTTTCCCATGCACATTAATGACATGGAGACGGACACCATCTGAGAGGTTCTGGGCCCAAAATTGGCTCATGTTTATTAAAGAGCGTGGACACTGGGACTGGCAGGGGCAGACATCAGCAGCTATGAGGACCACAATAGAGCCGGGCCCATTAGGCCCTTCCCTCAGCTAATAGGCAAACTGGGAGTGCCCGCTTGCCAGGCCGGGGGGATACAGACTTCAGCCCTTGTGTCAGCATGGTGCCCAGTAATCACATGAAATCAGAGAAGATTATTCCTCATAACGTTTACCCAGCCATTACGACAGCCCAAATGGGTTTGCTGTGAAGAGGTGCTCTGAGGACCCGACAGGCAATTGGAGATTTGATGAAGTCGTGTTGATATTCAAATGTTACTGTGATGGTGTTAGCTTCCACTGAGCTATTTATCATTAGATGTCCTTTTCCGACCCACTTATGGCTCTGATTTGAGCAGCCTAAATGTGTTTCAAGGGTGAAAAATCAAAGGACATTTGTCCTTGTCAACACTCGAGTCCGCTTCTTCCAAAACAGTTGTCCCCCGATTCTCTTCTTGACATGATCTGTTTGCATTCTGACAATAAGGCTGAAGTCTATGCAGATTATGACTCCAATTTATTTTCATGGTGGACGTTTTGCTTCTGATTTCAAAAACCTGGCTCGACCCGGCAAACAGTGAGCAAGTGAGGGCTTTGGAGGCCTTTTGTCTTTGTAAGGGAGTTAATGGGTGGCGCTCAATTGATCTTATGGAAATGAACAGGGAATTATTAGAGCTGCCATGCAAATGTACATCAACCACTCTGGTGTCTGGTGGCCCATTTCCTGTGGCCTGCTGAATAAAAACAATGTTCTTACCAGGGGTAAGGGTCTTGATGTGAGGAGTGTTTGGCCCTCCCCAGGTCCTCTTCATGGCCACGATTTATTCCTTAAAAGAGCAAACAATGCTGGATAAAACCATTTGCTTTGCACATCTCATCACAAGCTAATTAACAATACATACGTCTATAGAAAAGTGTGGTAAGGAATGCAGGAGGTTGTCGATGCATGTCTTGATAGAACATAGCGTGACGCATTTTCTTCACAAGCTATTTGGAATTCCTTCCACGCAGGAGGAACAGGGCGCCCTCAAATTCACTTCGACTGAAAACTTAGAGCTTTGACAGCGGCACGCCGTTCACACTGTGAGGATTCATGCCAGAGTTGGCTAACGGTTCTGCTCCAATTGTTTGCTACTTGAGCGGACCACGTCTCTTACCTGAGATGCTATCGTCCTCCTCCTCCTCATCGTCGTCCTCCTCCTCTCCAGAGCTCTGCGGCCTTTTCTGCATGGCTGATTGTTTGAGTAACTGATATGCTTTTGTCTCTGCTCAAGGACACACACACATGCACACGCACACAGTCAAATATTTGCTTAAAAGCCAGGTTTCCAACTTTCAGAGGTTTCTGTGTTTGTTGAGACAACATGCTTCAGTAGTCGAGGCTTTTGGTCTCGCTGGTGTACAGAGAGGGTGAAAACACTGCTCAATCAGCTAAGCTGTTGATTCAAGCCTACAGTATGTAGCTACAGTTTCCATGAGACAGCAATCAGCATCTCGCATTATCGCAGCATCCCCTCGCAGGAAGGCAATGATTGATTTTCTGTTTAAAAAAACCAAAAAAAAAAACACTCATAATTACTTTCCGGCACACTAAAGCAGGTCTCATATTTGAGAGGAGCGCAGAGACTGCACTGGCAAAAATCAACAGAGCAGAAGTAGATAATAAATGGCTTGTTGTCTCAATGATGTGGCTAAAACACACAGAGCATGTCAAAGGAAAGAGCAACACATCCCAACAACTTGATTTCAGGATAAAAAGAAATATTACTTTTAATATCATTTTGTCTGAAACTATAGTGCATGAGAATCGCTGAATCTCTAAAACACTCTATACAGTCAAAGCTTTCATATGTAATCTTTTTTTTAAAAAACACTGTCTATACAGAATCCTGTCTTGGCAATTACTGCCATTTTCTATCAAGTCATGGTATTTGATTGTGACACTGATGTTGCTCAGCACAGCAAAACCTTCTTCCTTGCACAATCTTTTTTTTTAAGCTGGTTATGTCTCTTTTGATTAAGTGGAAACTGGGCTCTTTCACACTGGCTGTGCACCTTAGGGATGCAGACACCAAACACCCAGTAGGAAATCTGATAGACCAAGGGTAATATAGGATTGCTTTGCATTTCAGAGGTTCGGCTGAGGGATGGGCATGCCAACTGCTTCCAGGATGCCTTCACATCTAGTATTTTTCAAGTCCAGCCTTGGCCAGAGCATTGTTTAGAAGATAATGAGAAGCGACGACAGATCTTTGGCGCTTCCCACCCTGACGTCCAGACAATTAAAGCGGCCACATTATCAATTTTGCCCGAATGCCTCAGACGAGGCTGAAAACATGGCTAGGGTTTTCTTGCAGATAATTAGAGAGAACTAGCAGGGCTCTTCAGGTGGGACTTTGACCCTGGATTCACCTTGATCATCCTGCCTCAGCCACTGCTTAAAAGAGCCCATTATTCACTGCAGTGGGAAGAAAACAAAACACAATATAAGGACAGTGTGAATGCTGGGGCACCAGCGATGCCTTTTTACCTCTAATAGGAACACTTTCCACAGGGCTTTCGTCGTGGCTGTCCTCTTCAGCACTTTGTAGTTCTGTAAGAAAGGGAAGCACATAGTGAGAAGCAGTGGCAGGGAGGAAGGGAGTCTCAGGATAGAAATGGGAATGGGGGTTCTTTCTTTAGCCCTGAATAGAAGGCTGTATGAAAAACTGGCCTGTGAGAGATTCATAAAAAAAAAAGCTCTATGGTGAAATCGATTTCTTTCATAAATGAGAAGTTTTACTTCTCTGTGAAGGTGGTGCACAAAATAGCAGCGTTTATACTTATTAATGGCCTTGTTCCATAAACTTAACTCAATGTGGAATTTTTGCAAGAAATCTATTAACAAACACAATCAAACTAACCATTTTACCTGTAATATTATGCAAATATTCCTCCACAACTCATTTAACCAAAACCCAGCATTCAAACATTGCAGAATACCTAGAATTTTTCCAGATTATATATCCAGTTACCTTGAATCTGTTGCCTTTGCACTGGCCTGGCAGCCTTCACATCACTGTCAGTTATGAGAGGCGAAGAATCACACGGAGAAGACAAATCTCTCTCGTCCTCTGCTGAGGGGCACTCCTCACTGGACCGGGACAGAAGTGTCCTCAGCAGCACTTTGGCCTGCAAGCAGCACAAATTAAAACCACATTCTTAATTGTTCCCATTTTCTGAAGGAAGTGTCAAATTGAACTCTCGAACGATTAGGCCAGTCATTTACTCGCTCAGAGGTGCAGCTGTACAGCGCGTTTAAACGCCAAGAGAAAATAACTTCAAATTCTCTCACTCGCTTAACTAAAAAAAGATAATTCTCGCACACTTTCACTCCCGCTCTCTCGCTCTCTCTCTCTCAATCACACGTTTTTTTTTTCCCTTTGCTCTCCCTCTCTTCTCATCCATGAGATTAGAGGAGCACCTAAAGAATGCAATCACCCTGGCGTTAATGTGCAACACGTTCCAGATATCTCCCCTCTTGGCTGAAAGGATTGAGACAAACTGCTCTCTTCCTCCCTCTCCAGCTCATTTTCATCTCAGGGGAGATGAGGATAGACAATTAAGAGGAGCTGTTCCGGGAGATGAGGAGCAAGGAGATGCCACACACCGATTTCCTTTCTCTCCTAGTTTCCCTCCCCCATATCAAATCCTGCAATCATCATCTCTCTTTTGTGATCAAAGACTGCCTCTAAGCCTCAGACGGACATTTGCAACTTTTAATGAGCACTAATATGGAGCGGATGATCAGGAGGATTTCGGCAATAACAAACTTTAAGTACATTGTAAATTGTTATCAGTGGGTCGTAGTGAAGAGTGACAAATGTACACGCTTTCATTTTCTGAAAGGGGAAGAGATGCAAACACATGTGCCAATCCGAGCTTGCCACTGGTATTTGATGCCGCTGCACGGCAAAAACTGTCTTGATCCTTGTCCCAGATAACCGTCTTTGTTCTTGTCTTTTTTTTTCTGGATTTAGTCAAATGTGCTGAGAGTTGAGGGCTCTCGCAGACCCACTGCATTTTAAATATCAATGAATGCAACTGTTAGCACTTGAATATTCAAAGGGCCTCTTTGAGTGTGTGCATGCGAGCTGCATGCTCCCATTTGTCCAAGTAGCCGGGGCTGCAAGACGTGAATGGAAATTTCTGTTTTCTCTTGTGTGCGGAGAGTAAGCTGCTGTATGAGAGGACTGAGAGGAGAGGGAGAAATGCAGGGAGAGACGGTGAAATAGAGGCAGGGAGGAAGAAATAGATGGAGTGGGAGAAGAGGGGAGGTAAAGGGAGAGAAATTTCAATCAGGGTTTTCCTGATGCACTTGGACACAATGATGTAGATGGTAGCACCTCTCCTCCTTTTGTCTGCTCATATTTTCAAGAGGCCCTACAGTCGTCCTCTTTGCTTCTCTCATTGCGTCAGGGACACTGGAACAAGATCTTGAAGCCACGAGAACCCCCAAAAGATGAGTCCAAAAAAATTAATAACACAAAACGCTGCATGTATGTATATATGATTCATTCCTGCACACAGACGTCTCACAAACCTCTTGACATTATATTTAGGTTCTGAGTGTAAAATTTAAATGCAGCGTAATCTTCCTTTCTTTGTTTAATGAAACGAGCGGAAAATATAAAACAGTCCTTCCCATTGTGTCCCACAGTCCTCCATTTGGACCCAGGTGATGGATACACTTTTGACTAATAACAAATTAAACGCAAGTGTTTCTCAGATGAATTCTCCACATGGGATGAAAGAAGCCAAGCGGAGGCTGTGATTTGCGATTAGCACATGGGTCAGGATCTCCCTTCTGTCTAGGTCAATGTGTGGAGCGATCTGATGGTGGTTTCAAACGCCGGGCACAAAGAGGACATTCAGTACCAACTACAGCGCCAAGAAACAACAAAAGAAAGAAAAACACCAGTCTCTTTGGAAAGAAGGGGGGGGGAAAAAAGAAAACATGTTTCTGCTGTAGTCATCACTGTGTCTTAATGCCTGCTTGTTTTAGGACAAGGTGCCCGTTCTATGCAAGTGTGTGACCTTCTCTTTGTGTGTGTTTGTGTGGAGAGGCGGTAGTGTGTGCCTCCAACGCTACCTGGTGGCTGTAAGAGGCATGGCGCTCCAGCAGCAGTGGCGTGAACAGCTGGACCAAATGCTCAGTGTTGAGGACACGGTGCTCCTTCAGCAGAAGGGCGTGCTTGAACCAGCGATCCCACAGCCGAGCGGCATCAGGAGGGAGGCTGGTGCTGTGGTAAGGGGTGGGGGTGGGGTTGGGAGGGAGGGAGGGAGAGAAAACGGAGGCTTTCTTATCGCGCACACACACTAGGACATCTGAAAATGAGTCATTATCAAACCTCCTTGCAGTGACATTGTTTTACATGAACCACAAAGCTGCAATTATGTAACCAAACTAAAGTCAAAATATATTTCATTTCATTGTGTTTGTCAAAAGACTGGATTCTGTGCCATCTCAAGACTTGAGAACACTGAACAGTAGCTCTTTAATGAATTCCAGCTAACGCTGAATAAAGACGGCCTGCGATAGACAGAAATCTTTTATTTGAAAACTGGATAAAAGGTCAAAAAGCCAATAGGCATCCCCACAGGAAAGAGACGGACACTGCGAGATGTGTTTCTTAGGACTGAGTATATTTCAGGGAAAGGTCTCATTGAAATCAATAGGGTAGTGAAGCAGATCATGGATTTGGCTCAGAGTACAACTACTCATTATCCAAAGGACTGGAAGTCACAGATAGGGCATTTTAATTTACTCATGACATTCACCCATGCAGTGTTACTAAACGAGGTGCCACCAAAGATAACCTTTACAGTTGTGGACAAGGGAAACTGTATCGAACGGCAGCGTGCAATATCTCAGCGACTGTTGAACCGCATGCCCCCTTCCCCCACTGTCTGTCATAAAAAAATGCACAGGCAGCTCTTCACTCTTTGTGTGAAAAGTGGAACTCACCGATACTGTATATCTGCTCACTTTCTTTATGAAAAGGCGAGGCAGGCATGTTGAACCCCGTAGCTTTCAGATTAGTGTTATTTGTGCTCTGCATTATCCAGTACATTGGAAGAAAAAATAGCATTTTCTACAAAACAACACGTGCTATATTACACAAAACACATTGTTTGATTGGTTATTATACAATTATACCGATATATGTATATTTTACAAAGGAATTATAAGAATAAACGGCATGAACTTGAAAATACAATTATGATACTTTCTAAAATCACAGGAGAGAACAACACAGTCTTCAGTGTTGTACACACACAGAAACCAGGAGCCTTACCTTATTTCAGTAGGATCAGGGCTGGACTGGTGAGAACTCACTAGATCCCGTGGCAGCAGGCAGCCCTTTGCTGTGCTCCATGACAACCTCTGCAGCTCATGAAGGACGACGGCTCCACATGCTCCGAGGTCCTCGTCATTCAAGTCCGCACCACCGTTACAAAGGCTGCCAAATTTATAGAGAGTAGTCAGTGTGTTTGCCACGGAGTCCTAGGCTCAGCCAACAGGCCAGGAGTACATGTGAGTACACCCAGCACCTGCAAGTATAATCATACACACCAGTGCCCATACACATGTGCTCACGTCATTTCACAGCAGGGCCAAACGTTCCAAAAAACAGGTCATGACACCAGACACTATCTTTACTGCTCAATATGTTGTTGACTCCATCTGAAACACTCTCATTTGCATCAGTGGAGAAAAATATACGCTGGCTTTAAGACAGTGTGTTCCCTTTGCGAGACATTTATCCACACTTTACAATACAAAGTCCAATTATGGAAAATGAATCACGCTATGAAAAATAAAAAGGATTATGAAAAATAAGCCTAGTCTAATGAAACAAATTCCCCCCGACTCCCAGTAACAATTCAGCAGCGTGGTTACTGTAACAAAACCCACGTGTTTGAAAACCCCCTCAAAAATAAAGACGTGTGCATATTGGTGATGACACTTCATCTAAAAAGGGAGAGCCCTTAGCAGAAGGATAATATTTTGTTCCTCATCTGCACAAACTGCTTCACGGTCATTAAACAAACACACACACCATGTCAGTGTTGACAGCGAGAGATAAGATTGCAAAGTCTGAAGAAAGACGGCAAAAGTGTACCCGATAAGTCTATTGAGTTGTCTTCCATCGACTGAAGAATCCCTATACAAAGTGGTCCGTTCACCGCGGAGCCGTCCTTCGATGGTGTCGAGCAGATTAAATAGTCCTTCCTGGGAGAGTCTAAAGAAAACACATTACTCATTATGTGCTAAAAGGAAAGAAAAAATGGAGGTCACGTGATCGATAGATCTGTCACTTGTTAAATGCTGGCAATACATTTTTTCCAGGCAATTTCCTTGACGCACCCAAGGACAGCAGGAGGAATCCGATCATTAAAATGGTTTGCCCTCTGTACAGGAATGTGGCTATTGAAAACTGTTGAAGATGTCACATGTAATGAGTGCCATTCAAAACTAAAGCTGGGAGAACAGCTGGAATATATCCTTTATTTACACAACAAGGAGTTAAATGGCAAAACTATTCATGTAAAAACAACATTTTTTTTTTACCACGATTGAACAGTCAAACATGGAGAAAAAAAGGCCTCTAAATTTCGGCAAGTGACACTTTACACTTTACTGTTGTCCCACGGTGTGAGGCTGCAAAATAAGACATAGATGTGTATTGCATGTGGATATCGGGAATCCATCTATTCCATGGGCATTAAGCTCTGGGTGGCCCTCTTTGAATTTCTCCCAGAAACCTCAAGCCGTTAGATCTTGAGCCCCCCCCTCACCCCTCGATAAAAGGGGCCAAAGAGAATTTATGACAATCTGTAATGGGCTTCTGGGTTAGGGGTCAGCAAACAATTGCGCCCTCTTTTTTTTGCAGGTTGTTTCCTGGTAACATCGTGATTAAGCTAGCAGCTTGAATTATATCCATGACATTCTGTAGTGTGCCATTCGTCGGTGCTAAGTCCTCTTCAGTGTGGTTGAAGTAGCATAGGCAAAAGCTGTCCTTTTTTTCCTTTCCCTTATCACCAGTATGGGCCTTGAAATAGTCATCTTTCTCTTTCCACTTTATTTGTCAATGCTCTTCAAAAAGAGACCTTTAGAGAGGGAGAAAGTGAATTAGTTGTGTTTTCCTGCAAACCTCTCTCTCTCTCTCTCATTGTATTGTTGCCAGCTTTCATGTCAAGGTCTCCAACCTCACTTTAGATGCTGCCGTTGTCCGCATGTCAACATCATCAGGAGTATATTGTTAGCTGGGGAGGGAAAGGTCAGCCTCTCTGCAGCGATATTGCACTGCAGCGTACAGTACTGACTCCAGGGTGATTTACCACATGGAGCGGCTTCGGAGTTGAGCGACTGGTGTCAGGGGAATCTTGCCGTGCTGGCAACGACAGCAAATTTAACACACAAAGGAATGGAAAAATGGCAATAGCGGCGCACTGAGCGCAGGTATTTAAAAACTAGCATTGCTGTTTAACAACCAAGCCTTAATAGTACGACATGCCGTCCCTAATCGAGCAGATCCATAGCGCAGTTCAGGGACGATATATTTGAGAGCAGAACACAGCGAGGCCATTATGATGCTCCTCGAAAAAGAAACCTGAAGGATATTTCAGCCGTATACTCACTCACCCCAACCATGCTGGAGGAGAAATATAATGGGATAATCTAATGAACTGCCCAGGCTTGTTTTTCCTGACTGTGCGCTGAATGTAGGTAGCGATATAAACTCTAACCTTAAGAGACAGAGAGAAAGAGAGGGAGAGAATATAGACCGGATGTTCTTGTAACTTTTAAATCAAAGCCTCTGGCTCTCTCCCCGTATACCGAATCGCTCTGAGTTCAGAATGAGAGCCGTTGCCCCCACTGTCGCCTCCTCGGCACAGGCTAACTAGAGTTCCCCTTGAGGTCATAATATAAATAGTACAGTCGACCATGTAATCATGCACAAACAAAAGTGCTTCACTCTCAAAAAGAAAATCCCTCATAGCTGCTTTTGATACACAGAGAACAGATAATAAAAGGGCATTTGTATTATTACAGAAAGTTACAGTACATTTTGTGCTGAATAATAAGTTCACATGCACAACCAGGGACAGCTGGATGCTAATGTAGAAAATGCACAAAATTACAAACAAGCATGTAACCCAAGGACTGAAACTGTGCAAAGTCTCAACAGTGTCCCCCAAGAAAAACAGAAAGACAAAATATAATTAACTTCTCCTACTTTTTAAGAACTCATGGTCATAAAATACAGTGTATTGCACAGGGGAACTGCAGAGGCTCTGGGAACAAACATTCACATGGAATTTTCTGGGGCTCTAACCCCATCCAAAATGATCCTTCAACTCAGAGGCCATCATCACGCTAAGGATTTGTGGCTCTAAGTGCTGTCCACATGCCCACCCTCCAGAACACTCTATGGTGCCACAAATTTCCTCCTTCACTGGGGACTTCCTGAGGTCTCTCAAGCAGAAAATTGCTCTGTTACAGCATTATCTTGGATTATGGCAATATTGTTGGTGACAGGTCCTGAGCTCTCCCTATAAGATGCATCACTGCCACCGCCACCACACAGCTGCTGCCGAGCTACAGATAGCACAGTGGCATGGACCGTGACCCACAATCCTCGCTGTCAGCTTCAGATGTGATGGTGGTAAAAGGCGCTGTGCGGTGTTTTCACTCGCTCCTATCATTAACAGCCCACTGTGGTTCAGCACGGCCGTGCAGAACCTTCTCAGTTCTTAGCTTGCTTAGCTTTGTCTTGGAAAAAAAAATACTGACAGCACTTTTGACACTTTGACACAAGACTATCTGGCATGAAACTATCAACATGTTTCTACATCCTTTGTCGCCCTGAAAATTCCAAACAACAGAAAAAACATACATTATACATACTATACCTTTGCAAGGCCACTGCTGATGATGTGTTCTTGGATGGATCTGGACTGTGCTGGCTGTGATCAGGACTCTCTGCAGACGTGGCATTTCTCTCAGACTCCACGTCCTCTTGAAGATCATCTTCCAGCTCAGATTGTGTCAGAGAAATAGACAGGTCACTCTCACTGCTCTCTGACAACTGCACGTCAGAACTTGGTGTGCTGACACTTTCACGGCTACCTGAATTTCAACAGAGAGCAAAGTATCACATGGCTTATTTCCCGTGTTCAAAAGGACAAACATAAAGTGTTTTCCACTGTAGAGACATGATGCCAACATTATACTACAAGGTAAAATCTAAGAAATAACAGTTCAAACCTGGTTTATGCTGAGCCTCTTTTTCAAAAGTGGTTTCAGGCATCACCAGGGTGAGACCTCCATCTGCAGTTTCCATTATGGATGACTGATGAGTGATATCTGGGGAGTTGGTGTTTTCTGCAGGGGAATCCTTAGCCCCAGTCAGGCCTCTGCCACTGGGAGACTGATTCTTCTCAGGTCCCATCAAGGTCACCTGAGGTGGCCGTTCCTGTTCATCATCACTTCCAAAAGGCACGCTGCCAGACGCGCATGTCAAGGCACAAACGGATGGGAGCACCTCCATCTTTCTTTCATGTTTGTCACTCAAATTGCAGGCGTCTGGGGAATCGTTTGAGTCTGAAATGTCATCTGATAAATGTGCTCGGTTGCCGGCGGCATCCTCACCGCTAACTCTACAGTTCTTCAAAAGGCCACTTGGTGAACGTTCACCAGAGTGCAAGCTGCGATAGGGTGAATGATGCCATGCTTGGTGCGAGTGTGCACTTGTGGTGCCAGCTTCAGCACCAGATGCTCTGGAGGTCTGGTGGTCCATAAAATGTATTGTTGGTGGTTGTGTAAAATTCTTAGCTGGATGAGAGAGGGAGGTGTCCCAGTGCTTTCTATGCACAACTTTGATCTGTAAATGTGGGAAAGAAATAATACATGCATAATTCATATCATTCATTTTGACGACTAACATTGTCATTACAGCGAGAAACTATTTCTAAACAAATATAAAATTCTCCACATTTTTTCTTGAAATCCTTGCTTCAGTTGAAAGAAATTCAACTCCAACACATTAAGTATGCACTTTACAGATCTGAATAAGGGTATTTTAGATGAGCCATGGTCAGAATTCCATTCACAACCTCTCTCAGAAGAATGTCTAAGGATCAATGTTTTAACTTTTAATCTTATTAGAAATCCTTCAGACAAGTTTTGATTCATGTCTGCAATGTCACCAAGGGGTGGGTGGGGAAGGGGCAAAACAGCCTCCCTCCAAACATAATAACAAAACGCATGGCTTCTGTTTCTTTTCTGATAAGCGTCTTAAATACCAAACAGTTAGCTGCTTAATAACATTCACTGTAAACCATGCAGCCTGCCCAGCAGATCCACAAAGTAGGTAAAAAAAAAAAGAGGAAAAGTTAATTTCTTGGCTGAGTGATTCCATCGGTAGCTGCAGGGCAAAGTAGAAAGTGTTTCACTAAAGTAGCAATTGATTCTTCTATCAATCTGCGGCACGCATGTGCTCTTCCAAGGAATGTATTAAATATGAAAATCATATCCCGTTATCATCTGTCTCCAGCTTTCAGCCCGGTAAGCTTCCCTTAATGAATGCTGCAGCCTGAGGGACATGCACACTGCAAGCCAATGGCTTGTATGCATAATGGAGTGACGGTACTATTTTGCTCATTACAATATCGACAGGCTGGTGTGGGGTTGGGTGGCGGGGGTGGGGGTGCACACAGTTACAAGTGACTGCTCTAGACAGCATGCTCCAAGTTATTATGAGATGTCTTAGACATTTCATCTGAAAGAGCTTTAACTGCTTTAAGTGAAGGGAGAAAATAGCTATGGGTTTGAACTGCATCGCTTGTACAGATGCACCGGCGAGGATTAGACACCTGTGCTATTACAGATACACAGTATAAATATAGACTCCTCTACAGACTTACCAGGCATAATGTCCACCTTCTTTTGTTATTCTAAACCTGAAAACCTGAAAACACGGCTTGATAGAACTAAGATTTGCTTAAACCTTGTAAACATTTGAAAAGAGAAGGATCCAACCAAAAACAAAAACAAAAAGCACTTTTCAGCTATACAAACACACAACACTAATTACAATGACATTACTTTCAAACGAATAAATCTTCTGTTACTATGTTTATAGTACAGTACCTTGTCTGCCTCAACCTCTTTATCCATTTTCTTCCTTTCCTCCATATGTTTAGAAATCTTTCTGAAAAAGTCAGCCTGCGACAGACGTAAGAATAAAGGTTTAACACACATAAAGGCAGACAGACAGACAGAAAGATCACCAGCTGTATATACTGAATTAATAATGATGGTTATAATATTTGTGGTGGGTAAACCGCCACTGCATGGAACACGGTACACAGTTGTTGTTTTTTTTACAAGGATGTGATAGTGTCACAGAATATTATCTGTATATGGTATAAAAGCACAGGGCTTGACAGCAAAAGTGACACTGTCAAGCATCAGTCAATCACAACAGGGTTTTCCCAAGTGGGTGTCTCTTGTAAAGATGACCGCAAACATTTTAGGGGCAGTCTTTTTATCTGACAAGCCAGACTCGCTGCTTTAATCCCAGCTCCAATTAAAAAAACACCAATGGCCTGATTAAGGGCCCTTGGATTATCTTAAATGTGCCATATGTCTTCATCAAACTAACAGCAGTTTACAGAAGCACATCTTTCACAAATGCCTACAAAAGGTCTCAATTCTAAATATTGCAAAACCAATACAAATAGATATTAGACTAAAATTGTTATACAGCTGTATGCACCTCAGCGTGTGTACGTGTCATCCAGAGAATTGTTGGTTTTCATTGCACCGACAACATAAAACACAGAGAACTTTCATAATGAAAGAAAGGGCAGTGGGACAATCGAAATAACAACAAACATGGAGGATTCATAGAGCATCAAGAGGAAATAAACCAACTGCTTGAGGGGAGAGAATGACTAAACCTCTGGAGCACTTCAGAGTCTCTATATTGAGCAATTAACTCAGCCAGTCATAATTAGCCAATTTTGTTAATTTGATATTAAGCTGTCAAGCACTGTTGTTGTGTTTAAAGTGATAATCTGACCGGCTCATTGTTTTTTTCCCTCGTTCATTTGCACGTTGTGATAAATTGGGCAAATTGAGAGTTTACTATAGTCACATCAAGCAACAGCAAGCAAATATATCTAAATCACAACAAAGCATTGGAGCAAATAATATGTGTGAATCAGCATTTGGAGTAAATACCCATTTTTCTTGTGGGGAAAAAAATAATTGTAGCTGTGTACCTTTATTGCTCTTGTTCTAAAATAACCAGTTGAGTTTTTATAAACTGCATTCAAAATACAATTGAAGATTATTTAATTTAAATTAAGTTAAATTAAATTAAATTAAATTAAATTAAATTAAATGAAATTAAAAAAAAACCTGGATAACCCTCAGTGCATCTTCAGGATGTTAGACAAATTTAATTGTGTGTATGTACCTTTTGTTGTTGCAGACTACCATGGTCAGAGTGATATTCCCTCATGCTATTTTCTATGCACTCCACATCTCTCAGAAGCTCAAGGTTTCTCATTTTCGCTTGTGCTTCCCTGTTAGAGATTTCCTTGAGATAACTGCGCAGTTTGGAACATTTTATCTGTAAGCTGAAGGCAGTGGAGAACTATTATTCAAAAGAAATGTTATCCAACAGCTTAGTCAAAAACATAAGAACTTGACTTTTCACAAGAAAAGGTTAAGCACAATATGTTTTAAATTTAAAACAAATCCTCAGCTCTGATATTCACATATGCTTCGCTGTTTCTTGAAATGTTAACATTTATTACAAATGATTTATAATGAAAACAGGGCACTGTGTGCTTGTGACACATCTGAACACAACACTGATATTTTTGTTAGACATCATATTTCATACTAACAAAAACACCCAATAATAATTCGCCAAATAAAATGATTACGTATTGATTACACATGCTTATAACAAGATACTGTGTCATGCTTAAATATTAAATCTAATTTGCTGTACAATCTTGACTGTGATGTTTTATTTTACAATAAATCACTACTTCATGTACAAGTTTAATATAATTCCATTCATACAAAGAAAACAGAATATATTGTAAGGTCACTTACATCCTTTTATCAGATCTGGAGTAAGCAAACAAGTCCCTCTCCAACTCCAGTCTCCGTTTCTCTCTGCACACACACACACACATACACACACTGTAGCATCTCCATAGTTTACATGGATGCGTAATGACAGATTATTAGCACTATTAAGCTATACGTATCCACTAACTTATTGACCGGTTGTACTTCCTATACTATATAAAAAATAACATACTCCAGCTTCAAGGAGTAACGTTGTCGTTATTAGCGTATGGCAGCATACGCTAATAACAGATAAACGGCTAATGGACAAGCTAGTTATACGCTTCCCGGGCTTCATCAGTTAGCTAAGAAGCTAGTCGCATGTCTCTGTCGTAACACGCCGCAGTGGGATGCTAAATGGCGGCACAGGTCCCAACCCGAGCCCGTGGTCTCAACCGGGCCGTGTTCACGTTGACATAAAAGCACAGTGAACTCACCTTTGTCGCAGGCTTTGCTGAATCGACGTTACCTTTTCATAATAATGGTCCTCGCTGCAAGCCATGTTTGCTACTTACGGCCGTTTTGGCACAGATGCTGAGCCAAGAGGAAGAAGAAGGAGGAGGAGGGGGGAGAGGCGGAGGAGGGAGAGGCGGAGGCTGCGTTCCTGGTGTTTACATCTGTTTCCATGGACATGGCTACCCAGAATCCCCTGCTGATAAACAAGAGGAGCACGCGGAGCATCCGCTGGCTCGAGCTCCCTTCTAACGTTTGTGCAATTGCACGTGACACTGTAAACTGAGACCGATTTCAACAAAGAAAAAGTGGTTTCGCTATCACACAAATCCTTGTCACTGGTAAGTGTAATTGTGTAATGTTTTCCCAACAAACTCCACTCGATTTTAACGCATTAGAAAATATCTCCAAAGAAAGTTGAGCTGTGAATGTCTGCGTGTATCTTTACATCTAGCAATGAGCCCCCATGCTAACTTTCATCAGTTATCCACCTTTAAGCCTGCCTTTAATGTCCTCTCAGTTGTCCTATGCAAGAAAAATGTTATAGGCTGTATATGATATATATATACACACACACACATATGTATGAATGTATTATTATTAATAATATTCATAATAAAAGGAATGCTGACTCAGCAACAACAGGCTACTAGCCATAAATTGGAGATATAGATTTCTTGTTTATCTGGGCAAACATATGTTGTAGAAAACAACACGAACAAATGTGAATCCTACAGTGCTGCATGTCAACCTGCCTGACTGAGCTAAATACCAGCCATCAAAAGGCCCTTTTTACTCTTTTATTTGATAAGCTTCTCGCTATCAGAGAAAGACTGATGTCTCATTTGCTCCCACGGCTACTGATCTTGTCTTACATTATCAAAGTTCACCCCTGACAGTTGTCATAATGTCATTATTTTACTGCTACAGCACGTCATTTTTTTCAAAGCGACATCACCACATATCCTTGGTGGGATTCTGGAAATTGACAGCCCCTCCGAATGCACACCCTAATCAAGCAATTTACCCCAATTCCATCCCCATCAAATTGCTCTTTAGCTGTTGAACTGGGGAGTTTTGTTGTCCTTTTCTAATGCTAATCTACCCTATTCAGTATCTCTCTATGAGGCTATTTGTTGTGAAATAAATCCCCTTGTTTGCCTCCTGCATGTATAATTGATATTTTTGCCAGGCTTTTTGTTAGTGCTGTGGAGAGCTGAAAGGCGGTGCTTTGGAGGCGATGAAGAAAATTAGACTTGCAACATTGCCGTTCCAGCTGAGTTCAGTCTTTGTTGGATGTCATACCGTGCATGTATGATTGTTTTCAGCAGATGATGATGGTTCACAATAAAGAAACTATGTGCTGCCACTGTTTAACATGATTGTATTTCTCTCCCCTGCTTTTTTATATATACACATATCAGGCAGACAACTGGCACCGAGACTGCATCAAAAATAAAGACTGAAATTCCTGGACTCAACTTGTAACAGGTTGGTAAATCAACATCAACACATGCATTTCAAAACTGTAGGGCTCATAGGTGATAGGGGTTATTTTATATATCTTTTAAACAATATCCGTTTTGACTGCAGTGAATGACATACAATAGATTGTGTAGCCACAATGGTGCAAAATAAAAATACAGTGATGATACA
This sequence comes from Solea senegalensis, assembly GCF_019176455.1. Lineage (NCBI taxonomy): Eukaryota > Metazoa > Chordata > Actinopteri > Pleuronectiformes > Soleidae > Solea > Solea senegalensis. The sequence goes on from NC_058036.1 coordinate 19,529,174, forward strand.
GTCTTCCCACATTTATTAGTAAAAACAAACAATTGCCATGCATACATTTAAAATCCTATGACGTGAATGGCTGCTCTGACAGTATTGTCTTCCGTGTTTGTGGTTGTATACAGTGTCCCTGCACTGTTTCTCCTCCCTGCTCCTCTGATGATATAAAATGTCTATGGCAATTGATATGCCCTAACAGGGGTCACAATTTGCATGAGAATTAACAGCTAGTAAATTAAATTGTTATTCAGTGCACATCTCTGTTGAACCCTTCAGACCTTTGTTCCCCTGCTTGGCAGAGCCCACGTTCAGCCCCTAGCTCGTCGGAAACATCTGTGCAGTTAATAATTTGATAAACAGCTTACACAAATGAACACTAAATTATCTTCTTCACCCCCTCCCCCCTTTCTTCCTTGTGTGAAACTTGGAACAGTTGGTTCACCTCTCTATGGTTTTGGGTTTGTCTATATTTTTTTTGCATGGCTCTCCCTTCACTCCTGTCACTATCATTGAGATACTGGCAAGGTGTTGAAGGTTAATTCAAATCCTCAATTGTCATTTCATTTCAGAAAAAGTGCACAGGAGTTGCCCATTTTAAAATGAACCTAGTCTGAAGATTTCTTATTATTCAGTCGTGGTCTGTCTGAAAAGCGGTGACATTTATCAACACATTTTAACATTTAAAAAGCTATTGTCCTTCTATTCTGTTAAGAATAAGACTATTGTTTGCCCAGAATGCAGGTGACTCCCTGTGAAATTGCAAATGAAGGTCTGACACATTTTTCCGAGTGCAGTGCGGTGCGTTCTACACCAGAGTGCAAAAGCTTTCAAGTTTCATGTGTTAATTCAATGGTCACTTGTTTCTATAATTGCCTGATACCGCTATCGTGGAAGAGATTTGACCAGGCTTTTGTAAGCATTTTAAAAGGTTTGCACTTGTAGTTGGCAAAGGTATGGATTGATTTTCACAGTTATACTTGGATTATTAAATATGTCAGGACCACATATTCTGTTTAAAACCGAGAACTGTCAGATTTTAAAATGGCAATCATTTTGATGTATATATGTTTGTGTGTGTGTGCGTGTGCTTGCATGCCTGCGTACTGTTTATTTGTGTGTCCATGTTTTGTGAGTACGTTTTTGTCTATGAGAGGAAAGCAATTAGTTAAGTGCTATCAAGTGAATGAAAAGCTGCAACAAATCCCCTTTATAATTTCATGGAAAAGGAAGCTGACAAAATAGAATGGGATGGAGGGGAGCTAGTTTCCAGTGCTTGCCTTTTCACTCGTGACTTAATAAGAAATTGAATGCCAAGAGGCTGAGCTAAGCTGTGCAAAAGCAATGTCTAACTTTATTTTTTCAGCTGCAGAGTTGTTTCCTTGAACTTACATGGTTGTGTCCGTAGATGCTGTGTCTTGTATCACAAAGGAGAAGTGAGGACGTCAGATTCACCATGATGTTGCACTTGTTGGTCATTTGAATAAACATTGGGGCAGTCTGGAGTGCTGTCTGAGAGCACAAAGCTTCAGTGTGGGTTTTAACAAAGAGTCCCAGGTCTAACAACAGTGGCCTGTTGTTAGTGCAGGCAAGCCTTGTGATGTCCTTTGCAGAGTGGATTTATTCTCCAATTTCCTTTTGGTTTGTTTGTTAGGCTTTCTTCAGGACAGCTGGTATTATCCGGACTTTTTCTAGTTGTTTTCACATTTTCAGGCGAGAGGCAGAAAGGAGAGCATCATCTCTCTGTTTGACTCGAGTCGGTGGAGTCTGGTGTTTGACTGACAGCTGATAGCAAGGGTGTGGTCATGTCATGTAAGCTGCTGTAAATTGATGAGATTCATGTGGGCTGTGCTGCTTGGGCCAGAACTCGATGTTTGCTCTTGTTGTGGTGCTGGTTGGTTATAGCTATAGATACTATAGATACTATAAAAGGGTGCTCTGTACTCATAAACTGACTGTTATGCAGTGGTAGCTTGCATTGTTTTTTCTTGTCTCGATGTGCACAGTATACCAAATCTGGGGTGAATCAAGATTTACCCAGGTTTTAAATATGTGACAGCAGTATAGCAATATTTCAAATATTGCAAAAGTGCACTAATGTTTGAGGCAGTAGTGTTAATTACATACATCTTTATTTTAAAAAGTGAACGTGTACATTTAAATTTTCTGCCTGAAGAATCCAAGCAGCAACACCTAAGAGCTAATCCAGGTCTAGCAGGCCCATTTGACCCGATCCAACAGGAGAGCCCCACAGGGCACATGTCACATCCACATTTCGACATTAGGAAATGCTTTATTTGTTTGCGTGAGGGGCATCCTCTCCTGTCTCTTCCACGGGTCACACTCGGTTGACACTTTCACTGGATGCTGCTGTGCTTATGTGGCATTTGTCTTCTAGGTCAAATTATCCCTCAATTTGAGCTGATACTGGGGGAAGCAGAGGCAAGGATCAGCTCACCCTCTGTCCTCTCCTCTGTATTAAGCCATCACAAGCCCATGTAATGAACCCTGGCACCACTACCACTGCACCCCGTATCCCCACAACACAGCATGCATATTGATTGTGGATTGGGATTGTGAGAACATGTGTGCATGCATATGTGCATGTAATGTATGGGTGCACGCTCGCACAAGTTCACCTTTTCCTAGCAAGGAGCAAGGGAATCATGTTACTCTCTGACTGATTAGAAAGCTCATGCATAGGAAATCACGACAGAGACACTGCTCCCCATCTGCCCGCAATGCAGGTGAAAACAATTTACACATCGGCAAGCTAATGGATACATTCATAGGGAGCTCAGACCGAGGGGTAGATGGATCGAGGGGGAGAGGGAGAGGAAAAATGGAGCGAGGAAAAAGAGAGGGGTTGTAATGGGCCAAGGCCAATGCAGGCCAGTGGCCCTGTTCATGCAGCCAAGCTAGATAGCCGCATATCAGATAACATATAATCACGAGGGTCAGGGACTAATGAATGCGGTCGTGGCCCACCAGAGCAGGCTTTTGCCCGTGCTAAAGACACTTGTAAACAATTCGGCTGGGTGAAGCATGGCAATAATATGTTGATTCAGCAGGTAATGAGGTTCTCCCTGCGTCCATACCCCCAACTAACCCCTCTCCCAGGTGGGCCAGTGAAGAGCAGCATGCCAGGCTGGCGGGCGCACACCTCTGCCGGTGACCTTTCCATGGCAGTAAGGACACAAGGCAGTCTGAAGAGGACTATTCTCGCATTGCACAAGGCGCTGAGTGTCACAACTTTCATTCGCAGCAAGCAAATGAACAGGCAGGCGCTGCATGCTAATGAGTGGCAGGCTATTTTCCACCTTTTTTATCTGCACATTATGCTCTTGACTTTGGAGAAGGTGGGAATTAGGTTGGACCTCAGTGTCAGGCTGCCTGATGGCTCTGCTCAGGAAAAACTGGTAATTGAAGCCGATGGCTGCCGCGGAGGAGGTCTGAATTTGGAAATAAACAGTTTCAAGCACTGCACGTCATTTCTATAGAGATGACGGGGGAATGGAAATGAGCTGTCTGGAGCTAATGTGCTTTCGCAGCAGGGAAAAAAAGGGGCCATCTTTCAGATAACAATTCCACTCATTAGGACTTCAGTTCCACCGTAATGACGAGAGACCAAGTTGCTAAATTCAGAGAGGACAATTAGGAAATGCTGGCACCCAGACAAGCAAAGTAAACAATGACACATGGCTCAGAGATCTACATATATTGTGGCTTGATGTTGTGTGACACATCTGATAGCTTTCAAGGGTAGTTAAAAAAAGAAAATAAATAAATGGCCTCCCACTGGTTAATTCTTGTCACAGCAGCAACTTTGTTAATATTGCATGTTTATTAGCATAAATGGAAATAGACCAATTAATTCCCCTCTCATTGGGAAAGTTGAAAAAAAAGATGCAAAGGCATGTTTCATGACAGTTGCGTGCAGAACTGCATTTTTCTACTATAAAAGAAAGCATGTGAACGTAAAGCACTGTGTTAGTAAATCATCTTCACATTTCTATGCTTTTATCTCCCACTGAGTCACAGTTAACATTTTACAGTTTACGTTTTTTTTTTGTCCATTACCTTCCCCATGTTAAAAAGAGGCCATGAAAAATATTCATAAAGAATAAAATAAAGAAAGAATATTCTCCTCTATCACTTATGTGTCCAAGGACATTTACATACAAACAAATTTTCAGGTTCGGTGACAGCTTTACCGCTCCGGTTACATTTCAACTTTCCGACTTTCATAACACCATGTTAAATGACTGCACTTCTCCATGTATAGTTGAAATAAAAATGCGTAACTATGAAGGCACTGCTGAAGGAACAGCAGAGACAAGTGTCACAGTAACACAGTAAACAGACTTTGGTTACTTGAAAATTCATTTTCTCTAGTACACTCCTTTGCAATTTTGGCAGATGTTGCCTCTTCACCTTCCTCTGTCTTGGCACAAACCACTGCACCCCCTGTGGCAACCACCAACTTCTCAGGCTCTGCAGTACTTGCGCTGCCATGTGTGTGTCCACTGCATCGCTCTCCCATAGGAGCCACTCCCTCTCCCTATTTCAATTTCCAAAGGATTATCAACAACAATGCATTTCTCCAACAGTTGTGCCGAGTTCCGCCGCTCCCCTCCCACACCAACGCTTCCCCTGGTCGCCCAGACAAAGCCCTGAACCACAACATGTAACTTGTGGACATTTTAAGCAGGATTCCATTAGTTGAATGACAGTCGGCTCATTAAAATCTTTCAACATGGCCGCTGGATTGATCTCTCTCACTGCATTAGAGTAAAGCATTTGTTTATACATCTCAAACGATGGCAGCGGTTAATCTCTGATGCTTTTTAATGTGGCATGGGAAAAAAAAATGCAGCTTTCTATGGACGCGGCATGCAACCTTGATGTAGCGGGCAAGACCACAGGGGTTTCTTAGACTCCGATAGCCTTCATGCTCATGAATAAAACAGGGGGTTTAGGGGGCTTCCTGTGCAGCTAATTCACAGTGCCGAGCTTCCAATCTGTTTTTATGGTACTTGGGCGGAACAATTTCTCTTCCTCTGCTTCAGGGCTGAAAACAGCACGGAGCGTGGATTCGCAGAAGCTCGTACAGGGATAGTAATTTGCTATAATCAGTCATTGTGCTCTGCTGAGTTTAGCACAAGCTGAGACACATGATACTTTGTGGCGTTTCTTCAATTTTATGCAAATAAACAATGCAGTACGGCTCCAAAAATCACCCCTTGTTTCTATCATGAAAATGTGTATCGGCATGCAACTTCCTCGTAGCTATTATGAATCGGTGATTTATGCATTCGCTAAGCTTCGATGCTCTTTTGATATGAGTTGTGAGTTTGGAGTTAGTGGAAATGTGATTTGTTTTTGCTTTTCAACTGAACCTTGTGCTAAACTACTAGGCAACACATTGCCATCGCTCACTGCAATTTGTAATGAGCGACGCGGTTTTTCTTTCTCGTGAGTCCTGTTTGCAGACTCATTACCAGGCCCTGCTGGTTTCTCCTGCACTGAGAGGAAGTTAAACAAAGCGCCACTCACATGCATCCCCTCCGTGACGACAACAGACTCGTCGCCAAATGCTGAGAAGTGAAGGGCCTGCGACAACAAACCACTACAACACCCTTCACTCTTTCTTCTAGTCAACTGCACCCTGTCATCATCCGAGCCAATCATTAGTGCCTCAAGCTATGTTAAGAACTGAGACAACAAACCACCAGGCAATAAAACCCCAAGCCTCTCCATCTTAATTCTACCTTACGGCCCATCGTATGTGATTTGAAATCTTAATTTCAAAACTTTTTTGTTTTTGTCACAATTCTTGTTACAAATATAATTAACTAGCACAAACTGGTGTACACAGATTCACTTAATGCTCTCAAATACAAAGGCAGACATACATATTGATATACTGCACACACACACACACACATACAGTATACACACACATACGAGGCAGAGGGGACCTAATTAAATGTAGACGGTGACTGTGTGGACTGGTGTACAGTGGAGCTGGGCCCCAGGCTGCTGCTACTGCAACAGTTCATCTCAGCCAATTAGATGCCACATCAAAGACAGGGCCACCATAAAGTTGTGGGTTCACAGGCGACATTGTTGTGTGCGTGGTCAGCAATCAGCAACATTCCCTGCTGGGATCTACCACCGTTGAAGCCATAGAGAGTCACCTGACAGTATCACAGAGGCCTGCCTGCCTGCTGTGTGATCTTATCCTAATGTGTCTGTGATTGAACCACAGGCCTCTAGAATGAAGTCATGCCAGGATAAATCCAAACCTCCAGCAAGTTCTCCGTTTATTGCTCCTCTTTCGATCAGACTATGTGCGTTTGATCCTCACAGTATCTTAGTGTGATGCAACCCAAACTAATGAAAAATAGTAACTTCTTTTGCAGTAATTAGTGAGCAATTAATGATCCCAAACTGCTTAGTTCCAGCAGGTTTCCTAATTGCGTTACCTTCCCATTCTTCAATAACATTTTGAGCAATCAGCTATGAAACTTGACTTTCTGATTCAACTGTCTTAATTTGGATGGCTAATTTTGCTAATGAGATTGCATTTTCATGCTGTTGGATATTGTGGTCTCTTATAATTAACAGGGTTGTTGAAAGTAAGTGTTTCTATGATGCATCACAATGCAGATAGACGATTATGCATCCATGCAGTGGCGGCACATAATTGATTATAGCCAGTAAACGTCGCTTGTTGATCTTCCAGTTGCTAACATCTGCAGCTCGACTGCAGAAGCATTATTTTTGTTTCTGGAGACAGAGCATTGAAGTTCCGTTGGTAAAGAAATGTTTTAATTCATATTAAAGGACTTTTTTTTAACGAGGGCCATATTTGATAATGTGCTTCTTTCTTTATGGAGTCAAATAACATAACATAATATGAGGTGAGGTCGAACCCAGGACTCTGGTTTCAAAGTGCGTAACGTGTGCACGGGGGGTAACACGTGACTGATCTTGTCCAAGTCCGTCCCTGGCCATAAATAATACGACATAAAACGGAAGCTGCGGGACGTGCGACATCTCCCCGAGGGCCGTGATTGGCCCGTGGGCTGGACTTTGGACACACCTGCGATAGTCCAGTGTTTCCCTGCTACTCACACAATCATTAATATCACTAATGATTGTCACTGGCTTTCAAAAGCGAGCAGCAAATTAATATTAAAAAACACTTTTTTACACTGGAACTATTTTCACTGGAAGGAATATGTGTGGCATCGTCACGGACACTGGCACAACAGCATTGCCGCTGTGCTGATCATTATACAACTGAATTGTATCATGAGACCACATATGTACGAATTAAAGAGCAACATTTCATATCAGCAGTGAAACACACGATGCCAAAGATCTAACTGATTCTGCAGCGCTCTATATCGCTATAGTCCCTTTTTTCTCCTGTGTATACAGTGGTGATCCTGTAAGGACCGTAAACTGCCAAGAGAACGAGAGCAGAAGGAAAGTGTAGGTAAGAGCAGGTCCAGTGTTTAGTCTGTTGATGGACACAGGCACGAGTAAAGCTGTGAGCGAGGCAGGAGTCGGCCCCGGATGGTTCCCAGGATTAGGAGGAGGTCAGGGTCAGGAGAGTGCTGCCACTCTCCCTCTCAGCGACTGAGCCACAGCTCCCTCATTATACCTGAGGAGACATTACCCATGGTGCACTGGGGTCCCTGAGATTAGCCAATACCATGGACCATGCAGAGTGGTTTCACTCAAACTGCAATGATGTTTTTTTTTTGTGCACGTAATCATCAAAAAATAGAAATTGGTTCACAGCATTCAAACATTGAGAGAGCTTAAGAACTCACTTCTGACTTCTAACACTCTCCCAAACGTGTCACTATTACATTTCAATGTATATATGACGAATAGCCCCAGTCTTAACAACCCATAAGTGGAGACGTCCATTAGCCAATCACATCAATAGCCGTTTTTTAATTCATGTATATTTATTAATGTAATTCTCCCCGTGCTTTAGCGAAACCTAATTGACGATTACGTAACATTTAGGCCTGGCATGCTGATTAGTGTCCAGTGTTTGAAAGGCTTGAGTTCTCAGTGAATTAGAGAATGATTAGTGCATGTCGAAATCTACTTCATTCTAAATATGGTAATTGACTGATTCTATAGCAGCGGATGCAGTTGTTAAAAGTGCCAGTAACCTCGCACACGCCTCAAATGTAACCAGACTCTAAATTGGTTTCTTTGAAAGGTTATATTTAATTAAATGCCATACAGTAGTCATTTTGGGTGCCAATGGGACTCACATTATATGTAAGAGATCTGGTGAGGAGTCACTTAACCATCCATTATAACCTCTGTTTCGTTACATGCGCCTCTGTTCTCTAGTTACATGTTACTGCCCGAGATTAAATCAGCATTTTGATACAGTCGAGCCGGGAAGGTGGTGGACTTCCTTTCTAAGTGCGGTTTCTGTTATGATAGTTTAGCAATGTGTATTTCCTCTGTGCATTATATCTGTGGCAATGATCCAGTGATGATTCAGTGGTAAACTGGGCCAATCCAGTCAGACTGAATGGCTCTACAGGACCACAAACAGTTGACAGAGCCACCTAGTGTTAGCATCCAACGCACAATAGAGTCGTGGTGGCTTCACATCCCACACAGCTGTCACTGAGTGGCCGGAAAACACACTGTCAAAATGTATAAGGGAACAAATACTGACTGATGTTGCTTGTATGTATAGCCAGAGACACATGCAGGAAGATATAATGTATGTTTTTAAATTGTGGGCTATTTAAGCACAGTATCATAAGTATAGTTTTTGACAGGGCAACATTCACTCTCAGTCCCGCACACGTCCTTGTTTCATTGTGGCAAGCTGCCCCACTCATGCAGCCTGCGTTCTCATATCTTGGTTAAGGCTGCCCCCATCTGGCCGCCAGCTCGCTACTGTGCTCACAGCCTGACAGTGAGCCACTTTCTCTGCCTTCTCCTTCCCCACTATACTCACTATTTGCACTAAAGACAAACTGTCAGATAATATGGGCTGTTTAGGTGAACTATGTTAATTATGCACAGAAATAATTTAAGTGCGGTAGTTAGGGTTTATAATGGGGACTCGGGAGTGTAGACAAAAGTCAGGAGTTGTGTAACATATTTATGTTGCACCACTATGTTCAAGATTTATGAAGCCCCTTCTCTCTCCGTCACCCACGCACACCTTCAGCATCAACAGTTGTTATGGGGCAGTCTTGCTGTATTGGGTTTAAATAAGGGTGGTGATGTGCAGCGGTGTAATTTGCAACCTCGCCGAAGGAGCCCATTTTCTAGTGCGTGGTCAGTGGGCGCTGGCTGCTGTTCATCAGTATGGAAGTCTATGCGGTGAGAAGAAATTGTAATGATGGACACTGTGCGGCAGGAATCAGCTGCTCAATAAGCCCCCCTAATTGCTTAGCAACAGTGTTCCAGGGTCTCTGATTTGAGATCAAGAGTTTAGTGGACTGAAGACTCCGCTTTGGAGAAATAGAGCTTGTGCCATTCGATAAGGCGGCAGAGAAATGGGCTCTATCTTCCACTTCCTCTGTGCCCTCCCTCCCTCCCATACCCCCCCTTTCTCCTTTCTCCCTCTGCCACAGACCCCCCACACACACACACACACACACCAACCCATTCCTACCAGGATGATTATGTTACCTTTCAACTGCATGATGTATTCAGTTCACTAGATTATATTCTGTCATCTCAGTTAATTGAATTCTGTCCATCATATATAGATGTTTTCACATTTGCATAAAGGTTAGAGTGGTGAAGAGTGTCAAACTTCAATTTAGACAATGTCACTCAAATAAATATACTGGCCTCTTTCTCCGTCTCTCCCCCTCTTGTGGCTCTCGGGAGGTGGCTATTTACTGATTCTGTCTGAATTTAAATAGATCTGTATTCCTGGGATGTGCTCACTCTCATATACATGTAAATATGAATATGAAAATGACCGGACGGCGCTCTGATACGGGGTGCGTGACCATGCGTGGTCGGGTTTGTGTGGATCTTCCCAATGATCTGCCTGTTGGGGTGTGTATAATTTTCATATGTGTGTGTTTCCGTCCACATGGCCTCCCTCATGGCATGTTTGTGACACAGACAGTATGTAGGCATCACCGTCCTTTACAAAGGCTCTTAGTAAGCACTTCCTCCTACTCCCCTACTTATTGTCAAGTGCCTCTAACATCCAGCCTGCAACTGTCATGTGAAAATGTAGGACCACAGTGGGAGGGCTGGGAAAGGGACCTACCCGAGCATAACATGTAAATCCATCTCTGCATGCAGACACATATGCATGAAAGTCATTGGACACAGAAAGATTCCTTTTAACACACACACACGCGCACACACACACACACACACACACACACACTCCTCCATTGAGATTTTTAAAGCAGTTTCTCCATGGCAGCCAATCTGTTAAATGGCTACGAGTGACAGAGGGAAACCAGAGCATAATAACATGTCACACAAGGAAACACAGCAAAGAGGGGGAGAAGAGCAGACAGACAAGGAGACCAGGGCCAATTCACATTTGATGAGTGTCCCGGAATATCCAATTATGTTTGCTTTTGAAAATTGATTCATGTGTCTTTAGCGGCAATTTTCATATTAGCCTCTTTCAAATAAACATCTATTAGGTTTATGTATCACATTGCCGTGTGGCGACAGTGTGCAGCCAGAGCTAAAATAAGTCTGTGTCAGTTAGTCAATAAATGGGAGCGCGGAGACGACGGACAGATTAGAGTGCTTATCTCTTTTCATCAGCTCCGAATGCCAGCTGAATTGAAGGTCAATATCTGAGGATTCTCCAGGTGTCTGGAGAGTATGGATTGGCTAGTGCTTGCAGCGCCTCTGCCCGTCTTTGTGGGCTGGCCAGGGACAATTTCAAATGTGTCACAGGCACATTTGAGCAGTTGCCAGGACAAAGCCACTATACATTATACTGCGTACCTCTTTATTGCTCCTTCCCCCACCACCGTCCTCTTCGTTCGTCTTTCTCGCCTCACCGTCGTCCCCGAGTTCTCTCTAGATATGTCACACTGTGGGCTTTGTCACGCTTTGTGACACATGGTGTGAGTTATCTGTGGAGACTTTTGGAAATGTCTGGCGACGAGACAGACAAGGGTGGGTTGTTATTTATGATTACATGAAAGACAATTGTGTGCTGATATTGACTGGAAGATTTGCAATCTCAGTCAGGGAACAGATGCGCGGCAATGGAGAGAAAATATTTTTTTGATTGGAAAATTAAAGAACACAAATATCAGGGGGGAAGGTACAAAAAGGTGAAAGTATGCCTCCTTTCAATAGGCCATCTGTTTACAGCAATTTTCAAGGTTGTTCATTATTGATTACATCTCTATTTCTCCCTCCAGAGATGCAGCCAAAAAACACCTTGGATAAAGAACTATTTAAAATTTACTGAGGCAGTATACAACTCTATCTTGCCTCTTTTCTCTCCCCTGGTCTGCAATGAATGCAGAGGTTTTCTCATTGGAAATGGACAGTCAAAGCCAGATAGGGCCTGAATGGGGCAGATGGCGCTCTGCTCTAGCCTCCAGCTCCCAGTGTTTGTGTTTGAGCTTAGCACTCTGTTCAAACTCTAAACTCACACACACAAAAAAAGATACTGAAGATAAAACAACATTGGCACTCGTGTGTCGCCGCACAGGAGTTTATGCAGAATGTGTGGCATGTGTGTGTAGTTTAGGTTGGTTATGAGGCCATGGGGGAAGGCGTTAGTATATTGAAGGGTCTTGTCCAGCGTGTCAGAGGGCCCTTTTGGCTACTCTCTTCTCAGACAAAGCTTTGGTGAAGGGGCTCACTCCAATAGGACATGGCTGCTGGGGGGAGAGAGCAGCAGCAGCACTCCAGACCTGCTCGCCTGCAGGAGGAGGCTATCTCAGCCACATAGTCCACTCCTCAGGCTGGACGATACCCTCAACCTCAACCAGCACCACCCACGGGGAAGGCCATATCTGACCTTATCTCTGCATGTGTGCAGCTGTCTATCAACACACACACACACAAAACAACCTTTCACTTAGAAAAGCACGAAACTCGCAGCCAAGCCAGACTCAAAACTGGATATTCCAGGGTGAGGGAAATGCTCTTTGGTCGACAGAATAAGTGTCGCCCAGTGAAAGCGATGGGCCAAATTGAACATAGGACATTTGTGAATTTGTTTCTGAACTTTAAGTTAAACTGAACAAATAATTCATGTACCTCTGCAGGACTGAATAACATGAAAGTGCTTGCTGGGAATTACAAGAAAATGAATGTCTGGCTTTATTTGTGTATGCATTTGTAATATTATTGTGTCCATTTTTATTCATGCAGGCAAAGTTGTGAGCTCACCCGTGGCTTTTATTTACATGGTAGTCTTTCGTCTGCTCTACGGGGAGCCTAGCAAGCTGTAGATATAGGCCCTTTCAGATACTTACAAAGGCTGCTTAGCTGCTTTTTGTTGCCGTAACTACCTCTTTCTTCCACACATTCCAAATATCTTTGGTTCAGACCTGGTGGCCTTGATGAACAAGGTTCTATGGAATCAATCAACTGCTTCTCTCAGAAGATCTTAACATGGTTTAATGTTGGCCTTGCCACATTGTCCTTCTGAGATATAAACCTCATCTAACTTACGTCTGAGATCAGAGTTTCTTTTCTGAGAGGTCTTTTTGTGTAGAGTGGATTTCAGAGAGGCCTCAGTGTGGGGGAAGAAACACCACCGGAGAGAAACAAGCAAGGCTGAGTCATATTGTTGCCTCTAATAATGAGTGACAGCATACTTCAAGTATTTTTCTGGAGATTTTTTCATTTATTCAGTTCAGTCAAAAATACATTTTTAAATCACCGACATTTAACATATGTCAAACTCTGCTAAACAAATGTAAGTTGTATAAGGCCTCGACTATAACCATAGTTAATTTGGCAAAGTTAGGATATTTTTTCTGGTCCTCAAAAGGTTAAATTATTGAGTTGAGGTTAAGGGTTAGGTTTAGGCATTTAGTTCTGATGGTTAACGTTAGAGTAAGGGGCTAGAGAATACATTATGTCTGTGTGTGTATACACATACATACACTGTATACATAATATAAGAGCCAACAGTAACAGAAATAGTAATACAATATCCAGTGGAAAAATCAAAATAAAAGCAATTACAAAGAAACATTTACATTGACCAAGAGTGCTCTTTTCTCCATCCTTTAAATGTATTTAAATTCCCCCCAAAGTGATCACTTGTTAAAGTTTAAGCTCCATTTTTAATGATTCTCGGATACTGAAGCATCACAGGAGTGTACGCAGAATGTGCTATCTTGTGAGTGTCGTGTTTTCACTAGATTGAGTCAGGTGATAAACAACACCTGTTTTTCCCTCTCTCTCTTTTTTGGTCACATGCAGCAGGAAGCATTGTTAGTGAAACAGACAGCTATTCATGGCGGACATATGTGCAGAGCACCATCAGCGTCTACAGCCTTTCCCAGCTTTAGTAAAACAGCAACATCTGCCTTCAGGTTTTATAGCCCGCAACATATGTCCCATCTTTGGTGACAAAGCTGGCTAAGGCTCTCATGCTGTTCCTGTCCCCTAGTCCAAACATACATCTTTAGATACCTGTCAGCCTTTATTATTCTGTCCTCTGTCGCTACAGATAAGGGAAGTTAAAGTTTAATGAAATGCAGCCCAGCTACAGAGGCCCGGCTTTTATAATTTGTCACAGGCTGTGTGCTGGGAGCCCACTGCTATGTAAACATGGAGGCAGTGGTCACGGCCATTACCTCTAAATGACGGAGCATGGACGAAGTGGCAGAGATGTCACTCCTAAAAACCAGCCATTTCCCTGTTGTTGTTTCCCCTGCCACTGTGCTGTGCTCCCACCATAAACCAAGATGGAGACAGGAAAATGTGACAAACACAAATTCTAACAAAGCCCGTGGTAATATTTTTGCAGCAAATCACCCACGCGGACCGAAACCAAATGCAGTCATTTACCATCTGTATGAAAATGATAGCCATGTTCTGTAAGTGTGCTCGCTGTGTGTCGAAGCTTCTAAAGCCCCGCAGCAGTGATACTCTCAGAGACGACACACTATACCTACGGCGGTATGAGGTATACAGTATATTCCCTGTTTGCATGCACCAGGGCCTCAACACTACTTACACTGTGTCCACCTATATAACCTTAATGACAGATAAACACAAGCCTGCAGCTTGTGGTCAAGGAGCCTCTGCTGCACTTCCTATCACTGGACTGAAGAGTCCTGCAGCTCACTGGCTTCAGTGATCAGTAAATGAGTTTTAGAATTGCTCTTCCTCTTTTCCATAGACGGAGTTTAGCAACCATTATTTAATCGCAAATAATGCAGTTTTCATTTGCAATGGCTATTATACATCAAGGAGATGAACAGTCAAACAGAAACATGTTTACCAACCAGCAGCATGACAACGGGCCCCTGTGCACCCTAGTTACTAATAACAAAGCACAGCACACACACACACACAGTATATGGTATAAACCGGCTATTGTGGTAGGAAAGTACAGAGGACTAAAATAGTGCTCGGTAAATGTGTTGAGGAGCTTTAATGTCTCCTCACATGCCTGCTCAAAAATATCTTTATTAACAAACAGACCATCATCGAATGGAATTAATTTCTTGCATTAATTTTATCTCACTGCATTACTGAAAATATATATTATACATTTTAACAAGAAATGTTTTTATTGCACCTATGTTTGCCACCCCCCAAAACTCCGCCCATGCCCTTTTCTATTATGCTGTTATCCTGTGTATTTTATAAAGAAAATTCTGTTATTAAAATGGTCATTATCTCGAATTAGACACTTTTACCGACCGCGCAGTTCAACTGGCCACAGACAATGAGCGGCACAGTGTGACATAAGAGAGGACACCCGTCCCTCTTCACTGGTTTGTTCTGCACTAGACAAAACTCTAGGAAACAGCTTATTCTGCCACTTCAGTTTGGAGCTCCATTTTAGCCTGGACTGCAGTCTCGCTGAGAGCAGGGGTCCACACACATACACACTACACACACACTTCAGCAGCAGTTGATGTCTTAATACAGGCAGGATCTAATTTAGCTGATCCTCTGACATTTATCCCTTAGGTAAACTCTAGCACTCCCCTCTCAGTTCCAGTGGCACCCGTGCCAACAAACCGGCACGGGCATATTTTAGAGTATTCGCTTCACTCCTCAAAGTGCCCTCAGAGACACTCGGCGTCTCCTCCATGGTTCCTAGTGAAATGCTCCACATTTGATGTTATTTCTTGGGCCCTCCTTTGTGATCAGGTACAAGAAGTTAACCGAGAGTACGCCCTTGATGAAAAGAGGGGGCTTTTATTTATTCGTGGCTGCAGCCATTTGCAGCTGCGGCAGAAAATTGATGGGGCCCCACTGCACAACAACGCACATACTTACTTATGGAAAGGCACACCAACAAAGCTGTTGAGCAGACATGTGCAGGCTTACTCGGAGGTGGGCTGTGTTTGTGTGTGTGGGGGCTAGTTGGGGCTATAATCAGTAGCTCTGTGACAAGGGTGGGAGGTGGTGGCTGGCGGGAGGGAGGGACAGAGGGACAGGAGTGATAACAGATTGAACGACTCTGATAAACTCTCCTCTAATGGTCCTGCCTGTCCCTCTCCCCACTTCTTTTTTTTTTTTCGAAGGCACCTATTTAGTGGACTCTTTCACCGGTGGCGGATTAGAAGTCTGGATAAGGAGAAGCAAACACTGACAGCTTCTCTGAGTAAGCAACAGAAAGAGGGAAGCAGAGGAAGATAGAGAGAACGGGGGAGAGAGACAGGAGGAGGAGGAGAGACATGAGGAGAATGAAGGACAGAGCGAGAGAGGCAGCCGGAGAGGATATTCAAGGAGTGGCACTTACCCGTAGCCATCCATCGTTTCTCCCTCCGCCACCAACGCCAACCCCCAACCCCACCCACCCCTACATCCCCTTATAGCCTCCTTTTATTTATTTATTTTTTGCTTTCTCGGCCATGACAATGCAGTGACTACTTACGGAGCACTGAAACTGCTCTTTGAGCCTGACGATGATGGTGGGTTCAAGTGGCAGGTTGCAGGATGTGTCAAACACAGTCTAATTCTGTGTGGTTAACAGCTAGACGTGACACGAGCAGGACAGTGTAAACATGGATTAGGTTGATGTCTCACTCACAGCATGGCAGAATGACAGACAGCTACTGACAGTGGCGGCAACACGGGGAATCCGCTCGGTGCGGGGACTCACAGCGGCATTATCGTACACACTTCCTCACATCCAACATAAAAATCATGTTTTTCTACTTTTTATACCGTTCAAAAAAAAAATAGGCACTCTGAATAATCATATTTTGATTCTTCTGTTGTTCATTTGCAGCTCCTTCCTACTGCAACTAAATATGACATTATTTTTCTTATGTTGAGTGATTTATTTTGTTGTCCACCCTCAATTCTCATCTCATTTATTATGATTTGATCAAGATATTAATATTTTATAGTAATGTTAATTTACTGTATTATTGTACAGAATTAGTATTTCTCATTTGTCGCGAACCCAACAATGGAAATTGACCGCCGGCGTTGCACGTCAACGCACCGCCGCGTCTTCTCCAGTCAGTCTGCATTGTCGACAGCATTTCCTCACAGCAGTGAAATGAAATGAACAATAAGGAAGGAAAAAATTAAATGACAAATGCACAGCTTTAAATGAATAATGCGCCTTAAAGAAGAAAACAATGAACACTTTCCATTTGGATTCTACACAAATACTTTATACAACAAACACGAACAGCGAACCGTGGCTTTAATTAACACACAGTGGCTCGTAGCTTTACGGCAGTGGCCACACTGTGACCAGACGAAGCCTCAGTATTTATTTGTTTCTTTATTAAGTGGGATGCTGTGTTGTATTTAATATGGCTGGGTAAACCCCCCCACCCCCCCCACCCCCGGACCTGGCTATCGTTCAACTGACAAATGACCGTGTAAAAATGAAAAGCAAATAATTATATCCAGCTTCACAGCCTCTATTAGTGCAATTTTGTTTAGACAAAAGGGGAAATTGCACACTTAGTAATTTGTCCATTTGATTATGACTGCTGAACATGTGTGATTAAAGTAGTGTAATTATATCTACTGTATTGCGTTCACAATGTGTCCAGGACAGTATATAAGGCGTGTACAGTAAGTATACTGACAAACAAAGTACTATATACTGGAGTACAATATTTTACAAATTGACTATTAAAAAGGATTTCACTCGCTCAGACTTGAACATGCACGGAGCTCATAACAGTCCAACAGGGGTTAAAGTATTAAGAAGACAACTATTCACCTCAATCACAACATTTCTTTTCAGATTGTGACAATACAAAGCATTAACGCAGCACTCTAGCACACCGTTTTTAGTGCACCTCTCTCCGCAGTATCAGAGAAGAAATAGCACCAATTGCTATGTTGAGTAGCGCGCTCGTCGCCGGGGTCATCGTTCTCCTCATACAAGAAAACACGACGCTTCCGAGGGCCAGCGAGCTGCTTCTCTCAGCCCCACGCTCCAGTGTCAAGTGCCGCAAACAATATGCACTCACGGCGAGCACTGGTCGAATCGGGAGGCGACATGCTCCGGTGATTGTTGCCTCTGCCACAACTATTTGTGACTGACAAAGACCCGTGTAACTCACCATTGACTTTACCTCACAATCTGTTATCGCCGCGCATCTCCGTGCGAGGGCAAACAAACGAGCAGTAAATAACTCGCTCACCCGGTCCCCGCGGGCCGTCAATCAAATGGACAAGAGTACACTACGCTGTGTCACAGAGCCCCGAGCTGAACTAATCCAGTAAATGCAACAAAAGCCCCGACCTGAGGAAAATCCTGTCTGAAGATCCAGACTCAAACCACAGGAGGGAAGCTGGGAACACATAAACCTAATGACTCCAAAGCAGGCATGAAGTGTGAAATCCCACTCTTTCTGAGGAACAGCTGAGCCTGTGTGCGAGGCAAAGCTAGTGACACTGGTCTCCATGATAGATAATCATATTTATTGATTCACTGAGTGAGAGTCATTAGCTATAGTTAACAAGTTGCTACCAGAAATATTGGCCATTATAGCGGAAAGCCATGTTGAAAAGAGCGTCACTTGAAATCCATAATAGGCAAATGAATGCAACTGTTGTTGAAGTCTTTCAGTGGCTTTCTTGTCATCATCGCACTCATCACACCAGTGCATTACACTGAACAAAAGGGCTAAAGACTAATTATTGAAAGATCCTCGCAAACTAGTGTGCTAGCTAAATATGGTCAACGCTAGCCAAATTTCCAATCTGTCTCTATTAATTAAGCCATTTAATCATCCACCACACTAATTGCATAATTAAATCACTGCCTCCTGGGTGCTACTGATGTGTAGCGAGTAATCTGGTGCACAAATACCATTCATCAACAATGTGGGCTGGTTGATAATGGTAATGGATGGGTTGGTCCGCAGCAAATCACCGAGGGCAGTTTGCTTTGTAAATACACAACAGGCTCTGGTCAGTTCTTGCACTGACTCTGATTTTGAACTCGCTGACATCAGAGCAAATGTTGGGAGGAGGATTTTGTTGAGTGTCAGAATAGAGAACAACAAAGTAATCATGGAAACAATACCGTACTGCACTCGTGTGACGAGTTGAATGATTTACAGTTGGAAGTCGGACCGCAGTTATGGAAGGGCTGCATGGGGCTGCATGCAAGTGCATACAAGTGCAAGATGTTGCTTTTATTTTTTTGTATGAGTATAAGAGTCCTCATGCTGGAGCGGGGCAATAATTCAATAACAATATTTTAGTTGCAAACACCCTTTGTCTCCGATTTGCTGTTTTCTGTCCATAAAGAATGTTAAAACCACAATAAACTGGTTTCAACACGTTACCTTTAATCATTGCACAGAGACATTGTAACATGAGAATATCTATATCAACTGATACAAAGCTTTTTTTTTTTATTGTGATAATATTTTGTGCCCCCAGCGCGACCTCATGCCAATACAGATTATAACAAGGTTGAGCAACATAAAGGACGTGGGCCCTTATGTAGCCCTCCAATTTCGCACAATTGTGGTCACTCCGCACGAGTGTGACCAGCACTAACACCTTGTGTGTTGGCATTGTTGCGTCTGCCGGTTTTAATGCAAGACTTGGCAGTTCTAGCCAAGTGTTTAAATTCCTGAAGAGCCTCCAGAAGAAATTAGTATGTAATGGCCACACTCTGCCTGAAGAAAGACCCATTATGGCTTTCTACTGACTGTACTTGGCTTTTATTTGTGAGCTAAATGGATGTGTGCGAAGGTGAGAGTTCACTAGCCATTCAAGTATTTGGCTTTAACTGGCTCCAGCACTCTTGCTTTAATTCAAGCAGAAGGACAAGTATGAATAATCACTCTAGGCTCATCACAACCAGCGGCACGGATACCCCACCCCCAAGCTCTGCGTCCAACCCCGCCGCCCTCAAAATGGCTGCTGAAGTTTAATGACAAAATACCGTTCACATCGTGCCTTTTAATTCGCAATTTGCCAGCTTTTGTTGCCGCTATCTGATTTTGGTTTGTTAGCTGCGCACAGTATTATTTTGATGCAAATACAGCCCCGGCTCATCTCGACTGGTTCTAATTTCACATTTGTTTATCAGAGCTAGAGAAAATAGCTGGGGAGAAATGGGTAACTCTAATCAATGTAAAATAGAAAATATCCAATGATTACAAACCCATGAAGCCAGGCAGACTGTGCAGGGAATTGAGGCTGCAGGATGCAACAGCCCCATGTGGTGTCATGGGGACAAAGAGACCACACCCAGCTGACACTGTGAGAACGAGTTGTGAAAAATTGTGGTTTTGTAGAGAAATGTCAGACGCCGGGGTCTGCAGTGACGGAGTGGCTGCTTTATTTAAATACACAGGCGTGTACAGCCAAAACTGCTAATACGAAGCCCCATGGGTGTTCATCTCATGTAATATATGCACAGGCTAATTTATTACACCACGACTAATTTCCATCGCTTGTGCTTGGAGTTGCCTTGCTAATTATAGATTTTTTTTTTCTTTTAACCATTTTTTTCCCCGATTCATAATTGCTCATACACATTCAGGGGCAGCATCTTTAACAAATGAGATGAGGCTATGCCATTTGGCATTCGCCCCCACACACACACACACACACACACCCAGGTGATGCCACAAACAAGGCTCGGTTTCCCACCCTCCCAATCACCGATGTTCAGATCTTTGATGGGCTCAGGCCCTAAAACTGCTATGACCATCTCAGAAATATCAGATAGGCTGGCGTATAATTAGACTTGGGACTTTAATTAGGAAAAGTTAACTGTTAGATGAAAGCTGCCACATCTGTGATACGTACTGCTGGTTCAGTGGACAGATCCCAGGGGGTCTGCATCAAAAGGCTCTTCCCTGCTGAGCAGCACCACTCTAGCATGTTCTCATGCGCCAAATCAGGCCCTCTGAGTGGCAGTGGATGTGAGGGGAAAGAAAAACAGTGGCACACACACACACACACACACAAGTTAACTGCAAAGGAGAGACAAAGAGGAGGAGGAAAGAGGAAAAGCCAATGAAGGAGGGGAAAAGGGAGAACAAGGAGGGAGAAGAAAGGGAAAATATTGCAGAGCATCTCGGCCGTGTTTGTGTGTCTCGTTAAATGGAGAACAAGGCACAGACACAAAGGGATCTGAGGGAAAACAATGTCGCTTAACAAGACATCACTGGCTCATCATTAGTAATTTGTTGTGGGCATAATTTCCCCCCTACCCTTTGCATAATAGGTGCCCTGGGATATTGCAGATGCCTTTGTGTGCCCTCATTTGGATATTTATTTACTTGGCTCATGTCACAAAAGAGATCTGGCCACGACGAGTGAGAGCCAAGGTAACACTGTTATGGCCCTACATCATGGCCCTATTAAGAAGGAGCTCCTTTAATTGACTCCCGTAGCTCATTGCCTGACCTGGAGTTTCACTGATCCCACCCATCTAATAAGAGGCCCGGTGTCACAGGGCTGAGTGTTGAGCAATGCGATGCTTTTGTTCAAAGTGGCTCTGATTCTAGCCTTGGTTGGGTGCAACTAATTGTCTGTGTATGTTATCCTTGGAGTTAATGACATAGTTAGGAGTGGCTATACTGTCGTTTTCCTTCTTAAAAGGTGCGTTTAACTCAATAGAAATCATTTAAATATTGATTTATTGATGTCACGCACATTGATGATGATATTGATTTTATCCTCCTGTGGTCACTCTTAACGTTTGCACCATCTATTCCTTATGGAAACACAGATAAAGCCACAATTTGTTTTAAGTTAAAATTGATACTTTATTGAACATCTAGCTTCGGCCTCTCTCTCTCTCTCTGCACTGGGTAAAATACAACAGCTGCAAACCGCTGGTCCAGTGTTAAATATGGGGAAACAACTTGATGGATATCACTGCCATTCATCACAAAAGCGAGCAGAGAGAAAGAGAGCGAGCCTTATAATATCATTGTGTGCATTTCCTGTTTACCCATCCCCACAGATGGCAGTGCCAGCGCTCCACAGAGGAGCTCTCACACTGTTGTTCCATCGCACTCACTTTCTGTGAGCCCTTTTGTGACAGTATAGACACTGAGCTGTCATTTACATTCAATAGACACAGACACTGGCGATGGATGGATGTTCGGATGGATGGATGGATGACCCGAGTCATGGCAACAACGTAGCTATTTGGAAAAACAAAAAGCAGTTTTTCTGGAAATGGAAAGAAAGTGATGATACTAGCTCGATTCAGCTCTGACAGGCGGCGGCGAGGATAATGATGTGCATACACTAGCCGAGGACCCCCGGACTTCCTGTGACTTGCCCCCTTTTCCACTCATCGTTCCTTTTGAATGACAGCATTGACATTATTGTAACTGTACCATGATTGTGTCAGTTGTTGAGGAAATGAAAATCAAGTATTTGACCTTTGTATCCTACAAGTGGCTTAGTGTTAGCTGTGGAGGCCTTCAGAGTCATGGTGCTGTAGCGTCCTTTCATGCCATCATTCTGTCTTCATTTTTTTCATAATTGTTAAGCCTTCATGTCGAGTCTAAACAGCTTTAATGTATTCCGTCCGTAGTATAGCTGGAATTTGCATTAATTCATTACGCCCCCTTGTTCTTAGTCCCTCATCGTGTGAAGTGTGCTAAATGTGCATGCATGCACACAGCGGCCCCGCGGCTGCTGCTTTGACATAAAACTGTGCTTTGGCAAGGCCAAATGAGAAGACAGTGAAATCGATTTTCACATTGAATTTCACACCCTTTCATCAGGCCCGCCCTCATGGCTGGAACGCTTGTGATTTCAAAAGCACTTAACATACGCCGGCCCCTTTGTTCGAGAAGCAAACTACTTCTGAGGAGACATCAATGCAAATAAAACCAACTAGCAGAGCGAAGGGAAACTCGAGCTGAAGAACAACCAAATTACCCATAGTTAATACGTCTTCATTACAATTTCTCTCTCCCTCTCTCTCTCTCGCTCTCTATCTCTCTCTCTCTTAGTGTTAATGATTTTTGCGGGTATTAAAGAGGCACCCACTGCTGTCACTCTGGATATGAAACAAGAAAACAGATTATTGTTGCGATCACCCACTGTGAAAACCCGAATGATACTTAAAAAATAATGATGTTCTTAACCACACTCATTAACAGCACAGTGCAGGCAAGAACAATACTCTCCTCCAGCGAAAAAAGGCAAACAGATTTCAAATTACAGCATAAAGCGAGAAGGCAATCAGTTTGGGGAAAAAAAAACAAAAAACTGAAGATGGAAACAAAGCAGACGGTGTATTGATGCCGTGTTCTCGCACACTCTGGGATTTATAAACACGAGCAGTGGTTACTAAATGACTGACACTTCTTTGGTCGCTGCAAACTCAGCGTCTTTTACTTTTTTTTCAGCGTTAATACGCGAGAGACTTTCACTGAACTTGTAACGCGACCGCGTGCGATCTGCGTGATTTAGTTTTCCGCCGATGCCAAACACAGCACGTCGTAAATGATAATTATTGTCGCTCCTTCACTTCAAACATCATCTGTATACAGTATGTGTTGTATATTAATGTGCATCTGCACTTTTTTCCTTCTAAAGTACTTTGGCGCCATATGTTAAGGAGGGAAGAATAGGTGCTGTTTGGAGGAATATTTGTGCCAACCCTGTTTATTATTTATTTACCCAATTAAGGTTAGGGCTCATGGCTTGACAGGAAGTGCCAATGAATAACTAAGGGCTCATTTCCATTACATAGGAGAGCGATTCAAACGCTGGCCTATAAACGGACACTAAATCCAAGTCTAGTGTTCCATAACTCAACCCCTGTCATGGCGTACTTTCCTGAATAGGACGACCAGGGACACAGTGGGATTGTTCAGTTCTCACCAAGCCAAAACGATTCTTTGTCAGCCAGGCATAAATAACATAGTGTTGATTGTTCTGTCAAAGTTAATCTGACAGCTCGGGGGAAGCAGTCATTTATCTAATGACAGAGTTTCTATGACAACAATCGATCCTCCTGCACAGCCCAGTGTGAGTATGTGTGCGTGGTAACATTTACTATTGCCTTGTTGAACGCAGTAAACCACATTCAGAATCAAGGGACAGAGACGTTGAGCACTGTCCATAAAGGTATCGCTTTCAGTCTTCGCTGATAGCTGGGGCTGGACGTTACGGCCAAGTCTGATATCATTCAAAATTCATCAATATTCATAATTATCTTGTGAGTGAAAGACGTAAAAAAAAAACAAAAAAACATTTAATTGTGGATTTAAATTAATTTTATGGGCAGTTTTCACATATCTGAGCAAAAGCTATTTATTTCAATATCTTATTAATAAAAAATTATATTACAATATATATCCTTATTAAATGATTGCCCTGAACAACATGTAAAACTGTTATCAATATAGAAAATGTTTATTTAGACTAAACATCCTTATTCTGGGAGATAATTGTCACGACCAAGTTTATGTTTTCTGTGATGCATCGATGGTTAAATCTTTAAAAAACAGTGTTGATACTTAAATCATAATCTAATAAGTGTGCTGAAAAAGCAGTTGGATGTTCCTGAAAACATTCAAAGTAATTATTGCCTCATTTTCTAACGTGTTAAGAGCTGCATTGTTCATCAATGTCATCGTCACTTGTATTTTCTCTGTCAGAGAGCACGAGGCCGTTTCCCTGGGACTTTTTGAAGTCCTTCTCATTGAAGTCACAGACTCCCCCCCGAAACACAACGTAGCAACATCCTCACTGCTAAGGTATTGTTGCACCAGACACCAGGTCATTGCTGTGGGTGTCATGTGACCTTGATGTATCGTAACAATGGCGACGTCTGTTTTAGGCAGAGATGAATTGGGAGAGAATAACTTGGAGCCTTCTTGAAAAGGTGTCCTTGGATTCCCGCGTTATCAAAGAGGAGCATTTCGTATAAATGTGTCTCCAATCTCCAGAGTAAATCAATGACATGCCTTCATGAAATGCATTGCTGTGTCACGTGTGTTTTGGATTATAATCAGATAAAGGACACTGCAGAGCACTGGATGACCCATTAAGACGGGGTAGCAGCTATAAGATATTAAAACATTTTCTTTAAAAAGCTCTGTGAGCACTTTCAACATCCTATTAGTCTGAGAAACACCCAGTGTTGTATCCATTTAAATTCAGAAACGGCACCGCTCTCGCAACTTGATTTCTTTTCCCTTTATTAAATGAGAAAATTAACTATAAAGCAGACGCACTATCTTGAGTCTGCTTTAGCTAACGTCCAAGTGTCCTGATACCTCGACAGAATGTCTCAAATGGGCTACGTGTCAGAGAAAGAGGAGGGCTGAGGGGAGGGGAAAAAAAAAAGACCAAGACAGAACCTTGACAAATATCATCCATAACATTAAAATGGCCCCTATTGTCATTACGGACAGAGAGATTAAATTCATCTCATCATACGCAAGTATGACAGGTGCCTCAATAGGCTGATGCCAAGCGGCAAGCCAAGAAGATTAGCAGGGCACTGATATCATTATTTCCGCCTATCAGGGATTCAGCAGGGAGGCAATTGTAATTTCTAGGCTTATTAGTCCACACTCGGAGGAGAGAAAACCCGGCGATAAAACTGACTGTGACAGCCGGGCATTCCAGCAGCAAGTGCTGTCACTGTGACACTGACCAAATGCCAGTGTGCCTCTGTCCCTGTAATCCTGCCTAATGGAGGTTAACACACAAAACAAAGAGGTCCACAGTAATGATCACAACAATCCACACATTTGCATTTTTAAATTCTAAAAGTGGTCACAGAGAAAGTAAAGCATTAGGTAGGCGTCAACTTTGTGGTGCGTGGCGAAGTGAGATGGAGGGGCGGGGGGGCGGGGTGAATCGCACATACATATCAAGTGTGTTTCAAAGTTGTGCGGAGAATTGGAGCAGCAATCTTGAGGGTGGCAGGCAAGCAGGCACATCCTCTTGGCAATTCATGACATCTGCCTCTCCTTGCCTGGGCAGCCTGTGCCAACACCTGCCCCCGGAGAGAGCTTGGTTCCCAGCACATTAAAGCCCAGAAGTGTTTGTCGAGCCTAATAAATATTGCACAGCACATCGCCTTTATCTCATGAATGTTTGTGCATAACCGTAGGTGGCCGTGTAGCTATACAGTAAACAAGCGATGAGCGTTAAGCCCTTTTTTAAAAAGGGCACCCGTCATCGATGCCATCAGCTCCCCCCAAGATATACAGCACTGGTCGTCTGCCTTTAATCCAGCAGGACACGGAGCGCCCCGGAGAACCTAAAGCACACAGGCATTACTATCTGCTCCCCGACACACGAGTTCATCCTCTGTTAGATTTGTAAATCCCGGCACAGGATTGTGGTGCTGTCACATTTGGGCCAGATGAAGATATCTGCAGCTCTGTTTGGCAACATGGCTCCTTAATTATGCCTAATTTGTAGACCAAATAGCCGCTTATCACTCCCACTGTCTGTGACAGCTTAATAATCTCTAACCTCAGTGTGGGCGTGTGCAAAAGGGAGCTGGGGAGCGTGACCGGGACCTTAATATGATTTGTGTGTTTTGGTGTCACGGTTTAACAGTTTTATAAGCCAGCCCAGTGATAAGTATCGTGTTATTAGGGAGTTACATATTTGACTTCATTTTTTTTCTCAAAGGGAGCCACATTGTGACCAATTGTATTACAATAATGGCATTAATCAGGGTCCCATGGGAGGACGGGGAAGAAGAAAGGGGTGATTTGCACTGTAGCGGCTGACATATCTCTGTATACACTATAGACTGCCATTTTATGCCCGAGAAAGAAAATGCTTCTGGGAAAAATAGCGGTAAAACAAAGTCAAAGATGTGATTCTCTACGCAGGGACTACATGTACATTAGCTTATAGGTTTAATAGCTTTAAATACACCGTGTGTAAGAAATAGTGACATCTACTGGTGATACTGTAGATTGTAATAAACGGAGGACTCGTCTTCACGCCCCTCTCTTTTCAAACTGCCTTTGCACGTTCTGGCTGGTTTGTCCATTCAAGCCTCTGTAGAAACATGACCGTAGCCTCTGTGATGCAACGCTCTTGGCCAAAAAGGCTTATTCTCATTTTGTTGTAAAGCAACAATGCTCTTATACAAACATCTTAATGGGTCGTGTATTCAGTGAACCCTCTTAAATGTTACACGCTGGACCTTTGAGGGTTTTTAGGACCTGTCTGAAACTGTAAAATATCACGATGGCCCCCGTGACAAAAAAGTCAAAGGAGGCTCGACACATTCCTTCTTTCACCGCCGTTTCCACGGTGATTTCGCGTGTATGTATGTGTACCATAAGGAGGGGGTGTGGGAATGGAAGTAGAGGTGGGCGAGAGGGCCCTGATGGCCCCGCAATGAAATGTGCCGGAGCTTGCCTCTACCAGCTGCAATTATCATTAAGTCTCCAATGGAGCCGCTCCACTCCAGAGACACCTAAAAGCTGCCGTGGACCCACACATAATATTGTATTAAATGGGACCAAAAAAATCAATACACAATGCAAATGAAAAGCAGGGGAGTAGGATCCACTCAGTATGCATATTTCCTGTCAAGTACACTTTCTGACCCGCTCAACGCCGTTCGCGGCGGAACTCGGTACTTTTGAAAATTACTGCTGATCTCTTGTTATGAGCCCCTATCTGCCTGCCTGGCACTATTCGTGATATGCTTGTCTCGCCGCGTGTGCTGCAAAAACCCGCTCACTTCCTCTCGGAATTAAAAGAGTTTGTCCGTGAACTGAGGAGAATGTGCCGCTTATGTCCTTTTTGTACACAGTAAATGGAAATGTTGATAAATACCTCCTCCCATGAAGCACTTGTTTTGTGGCGGCTGTGTGCCGCGCACAACGGTACAAGAGAGCTAATTATGAGAAGGATGAGCTGCGGGGTGAGGAGCAGGGTGGGCAGCTACTTATTTTGCTGCCTTTCTTTCCATTGTGTGGATATAATATTTCTGGGATGTAAACACGTGCATTGCATGGTGCATGGAGGACATGGAAGAAATACTCCAGCGGGGAGGAGAGGAAGCCTCTGAATGCATGTGCTTTGTTAGTGCAAACAGATAAGTGCTTATCATATACCTGTAGCCAGGAGGTCACATCCAATATAGCCAAGCAATTCCTGGAAGCCCACTTCCCCTGGATGAATTTGCAATCGTAACTGGTCGGGCGGTCCCTGGTATTGTGCACAGGGCACACGTTTTCTCATAGGCCCACGTTCACTGTGTCCCACAAAGCCCCTCTCTCTCTCTCTCTCTCTCTCTCACAAACACACACTCACACACACACAGAGGTTTGTGCAACTATCTGTTTAAGGACATGCGTTGACTTCCATTCACGTGGACAGCCTATAAACAGAGCGCCATCCCTATAATCTTAAACATAACCACAATTCAAATCTCTCACCTTAACTCCGCCAAATCCTCGGAAATTAGTTTCTGCGTCATTAGGACCAGGTTTTGGCCTGATCCTGGTCCTGACAAGGTCAGTGTTTATGTAACAAAACGTCCTAAATAGGTAACACAGGTGCACTCACATTCAGTCTCATTATTGCAGCAGCGACAGTAGTGGACTCATTTCAGAATGTAAAATATAAACAATAGTGGATCTGTTTTATTTTCTTTACATACTAACATTAGTTCATTTATTTGATTCAGTATCTTGCACAAAATACCAAAAAAACTAAATCTGACAGTTTTAATGAAGCTTTTTGTTCTCTTAAATCTCTTCAGTGTCCTTTTGAAAATAACATATAAGAATATAAAGCATCACAAACCAAAACATTTCAACAGGATCACCAGTGTTCTGTTTATTTCTGCACAAGTAAATATTACTTGTGTAAGTAGCAGGATCTTCATCGCACACCCATCATCATCACGGAGCAGTTATCTAATTAGCCCTCAGCTAACACACTTGCTAAAAGAGACTTTACCTTTGTCACGCTCACTGATGTTCTTTCCTTCTTTCTCACACTTTTTTCTTTTTCTTTTTTTCTCCCAACCGCACCTCGGCAGTCGAATTTGTTTAAGGTCAATGGTTATGATGTGAACTCATTATAGTAAAGGTCACAGCCATACATAAATGTATACTAGGCCACCAGAAGCATGGCCCATCTCAGAGAAGGATCTCAGGATACTTAAAGGAACTGGCCCCGGGGAAGAGAGAAGGGCAGACCTCACAGGAGGTTCACAGGAGCTGGCTACTCTGTCTCAACCAGTCAGCCAATCCTGTGTCTCACTTCACTGATTATGCACACTTCCCACACCTCACTGGAGATACTCCACGGGGGAAAGGGACGAAGAAGCGGGGTTTTTATATGTCGCCGCGTCTCTAAATAATGATGTTGGAGCCACGAACAGGGGTGCACGCTATTCCCCTCGGAGTCTCGGTTCATGGCCTGTCGCATCTCTGGTTAAGGCTCCTGTGTCTAATGACCCGTGTCAAAGACTACCTTGCACAGATGTAATGACATATCATACCTCATCACTTAGACCCCACACTGACAATTATAATCATATATGTGGGTTTTTTTTTACTGCCGGGTCAGGCGGCTATCGTGACAAATTGATGAGGGGATGAGAGACACAGGCGTTAGGAGAAGGAGTGTGGGGAGTGTGACAGAAAAGGAGGGCAAGAGCACAGGGGAATATGTCCGAGCACGGAGCACGGCATCGCGGCAGGTGATGGCTGAAGACACCTAGTGAGGAATCGCAGTATCAGTGTTCCTTACACAGGGTTTCATTCTTCGCGCAAGTTATTGTTCATTCACCCCGTTGCCCCTTAAAGAGTCATATCCTGCCCTGTTTGGCTAAAGAACACTTTATGTCTGTATGGGCCCTGTCACTCCCCTCTTGTTTGTTACAATGGGGGGTTTTAAGCTGCCACACTAGATGTGTAAAATCCTTCCCTCTCGGATGGGGCTAGGGCAAGGACCACCAGCATACTTGGCCCCTGTGCCCCACGATGCACCCAAAACAAAAGTGCATTGAGAGTAGCCGCGGTTTTTGTTCCTCGACCTCGAGGTACCAACACCCACAAGGCACCGGACCCACTTCCTGTCCTGCACTTTGCTGTATATTTATTACCCCGTTCTGCCAATAACATGTCCTTCAAGCTGCATGATGGATGTTTGCTGAATGAGTTAACCTTGTGTATATTTGACAGTGGCCATTGGTGGTCCACTTCTTTGAGGCTCACTTGGCACAAAGAGGCTTTTTGTGCTTGATTTTTCTGTCTTTTCTTTGTGTTCTTCGTGTCATTCTTTGTTTGCTGCTTCTTCGTCTCGCTTTCCTTTTTTTTTTTTTGTCTAAAAAAAGAAGCACCCTTAAGGGCAAGCTTTGCAATTCAGCATCTTTAAAAAAAAAAATGTATTCCTTTTGCCACATAATTTTCATCCTGCCACAATATCTCCCTCTGGTCCCAGCCCCCAGTTTCTATCCGCAGCCCAGCCACCATGCCCCAGCCATGCCTGTCCTGCAGCAGATTTAGCTTTTGTTGGCTAGTGTTAATAGGATTAAAATGGGTTACTAGCTCAATCACAGAGAGCTTCAAACCATCCCTAAATGTAAGTATCTCATGGGGGTCGTTGGGCATTGTGGTTCTGTCTTTCCCCCTCTGGCAGCCCTCCTGATCGCAGGAGAGACCCCAGGCCTGATGGGGGTGGCAAAGGTTTGGCCTCCAGGAAAATCCGCAGGATTATGTCAGCACTCATTACAATGTACACAAAGACCACGGGATCAGTAGCAGCACAAACGGAGCAGTTAAGTCAAATAGGGTGGGCCAGGGGATTCTCCGCTTCCACCCTGACAGTGATTAGCCTTTGTGCTCTGCAACTCCCTACATTCAGGCTGCAGCCGCTGGGTTACCAATGGGCAATGACTTAAGTTAGCGTTTACTGGCTAGAATCACAATGCTAGGCTTAGTCTTATATTTCAGTGTGGAATTACCAAGTAAAGTTGACCTGTTACTTTGAGCTTAAGTATTTAGAATGACGTTTCTTTCAAAGTTACACATTTGTGTGCGTGTGGTTGTTGTTTTTACAAAGTGCACAAAAACAGTCATCCAGCGATGATGAAATCAAATCAGGCTTGGCAAGGTGGATACTGCGGGGACGCTGCACTGTGCCCAGCACCCATACATAATTAGACAGTGGACGAGAATAGCGGGGAATCTATTGTCATAATGCGAGGTCACTTCGCTCTTGAACGTCCATAATGACCGTATCCAATGAAGTTGTATCCATTAGGCATTCTGAAGTGTCCAGTAGCACATTCACACAACCCTGAGACTCACACGTACACATGCATACATGCATCCAATTTGCATAGCATTTACACAAACGGGGGAAAAACAGATAATTAAAAAAAAAAAAAAAAAAACACAATAGGATTAATATTCGGCTCGTCCTCAAAACAGCACAGATGCATCCTGGGTGGAGCATGTGCGTGACTACTACAGCGACGCCCTCCAAGGCTGGAAACATGAGGGGCCGGCCAGCAATTGATGTTTGTGTTCATTTGAATAGGTACTTAGGAGCCAAGTTGCACCCCGTGTTCACAACACATTTTCACAGATGATGATAACACACTCATCCATTCACACACGCACACTCCAAAACAGATAAATACTGCTCACACGCAAACGCTGTTGTTTATCAGTGTGCACACACAATTCACTTGCATGTGTGTGTGCCAGGAGTGTGTGTGTGTGTGTGTGTGAGTGAGTGAGGGAGACCGTGTGTGTGTCCACTAAGGAGGCATTACTGCAGTGACATTACAAAATCTCCCTCAAATATTTGTTTTACTGACCACCACCACCAACAACAACATATAATACAATCTCCATGTAGTCCACATTCAAACATTGCAGAGTTGTTGCATTGCTGATGGGTCCTGCCTGACATCGGGAGGCGATTGAGGGGATTTTGTTTTCATTTGTGCTGCATCAGGACAGAAAACAATGCACTTGGTCTGCACATATATGAGTACACAGTGGCTCCCGTTAAAGTAGCTTATCAGTTAAGATTGCCAGGCTCCTTTAAGAAAATTACAGCCACATGGGTTTTTCCTTCCGCACATATCTTTTTTATTTATTTACCAAGATTAGATCATAAAATCATGAAATTACCCTAAAATTGCTTTTTTGAGAATGCACATAGCATATTCCCTGTACATATATATATATATATATATATCCATCTTCTCCCTTTTGCCTTCATCCTCTCCTGTCAGCATATTCATAAATGTTGTTGGAAAATTTCTTATTTTAGCAATCCTCCAGATAGCCAGAGCCCATTTCCATAGCTTTAAATAATGTCAATCTGGGCATACCGTGGATTGAAGCCCCTGAGCCGGAAGGCACAATTTCTCTTTTGCCTACAGTCTGATAATTTTTGGAGCTATTGGCAACTTGGGAATTTTGCAGCCTTATCACTTGGGCTCAGCGAAGTTCACTGCCACTAATCGGTAAAGGGATCACTCATTCAAGGATTGCGCGATCATGTTTTTTTCTTCTGCCGCGGCAGTGACAGCTGTCTGCACCGGGGCATTAGCAATGCAGATGAACCAGCCTAATAGGTTAATATGTAACACACAGAAATTAGGTTTAATCCCCGAGCGAAATAATCTAACATTTTCAAATTCCTTGATGTGGGAATAGAGACATTGCCTGTGACTCAATTAGGTTCAATGCAGATCAAAGCAAATTTGTCTAGAGGATGTTCCCTGGATCCACAGCACGTAGCCGTCTGTGTGTTTATAAGTGTGTGTGTGTGTGTGTGTGACAGTGTGGGATATGGCAGTGTGCCTGTACTCATAATGCCGCAAGCAAACCCAGGGCGGCAATAACATCATCATGACAGGACCTCTGCCTGCTTATTTATTCCCTTTACTTACTCACTGCTCAAATAATGTCATTGCACACATGCGCACGGACATGCACACCCTGACATGCTGACACACACACACACACACACACACATATTGAAAATAGCCTTAGCCGAGGAACCTGCAGAGAAGTGATAACTGAGACGGTGTGAGCAGCCTCCGTCACAGCAGCAGTGTTTTCAGCCTAATTGGAACTAAGTACCAGACTCATGTGGCAGCAAATATATGTGGCGATTCATATGCATGTGGTCAGGCTGGGATGTATTTCTTATTCAAATCTAAATTGAATGGGAGCCGACTGAATCCATTCCAAATGTAGCCCTAATGTTGGATTCCATCCTGCATCATGCCCCGTGATTACTATTAATAAGCTCCTGCCATGTGTACATCGGAGACCATATACAGTGTCCTGTAATGGAAATGGAGCATCGGGGTTGTGTGTGTGCACACGTGTGCATTTATGTGTGCGTGTGTGTGTATCATTAGCAGGGTGCAGCTGGCCATTAGGGTCCTAGGGTGGGTGTTGTTTTGCTCCTCTCCTCACTGTTTTCCTGCCGGTTATTCTCTAATATGTTCCTCTGACCACTAGCACTTTGTTAGAGGACAAAAACATTTCCTCATTGCCTCGCACACAAGTGTGTGTGAATGAGGTCGAGACTGATTTCTCAAAGCAGGTAGCAAGTAATGAAAGACACACTCTAAGCCTCCACGAATTGGTAATCGAGAGAGGAGAGAAGACTTCAGGAATAAGCACTGTTTGGGGATGGGAAGCGTCAAAATGCACCAATTACTCTCCCCAGACAGTTACCCCTCCAAAAAAAACCCACACACACACATACTGAAATCAATGAGCACACACAAACTGAACAATCAACGACAACTAGCTATCAACAATGGAGTGGAATATGCAAAAATGCCAATTAAATGTGTTAGCATACGCACTTTTTTTTTTTGTATGATATCCCAACATCTGTGGCATTAGCCGTGGCTCTCTTTATGTAAAACAGAGATGGGGAAATGAATACGCAATCTACCACTGTGTTTTCATCATTAGTGCGCTCCAACTCACGGCTCCGGTGCCTCCCCAGCCGCCTGAGTGGGGAGCGAGAGGAACATTTGTGAGCCCTCGCTTGCCAAATTAATTCTTGTCTTGACATCTTAATTCTCAGTTCTTGTGTGTGGTCAAATCAGCCTACTATGGAAAAGCAATCAAGCAATTATTCCCAAATTATATTTGCCCAACACACACTGATTGGTTATTCTTTTCTTATTGAGTAAGCTCATTAATTCTGAGCAGCTTGCTTGTTATGCCTCTGCCATTACTCCTTTCCCCTCTCATCCCCTCTCTCTCTTTCTCTACTTCTCTCTGGGTCTCTCTCACCCCCTGCTCTTCATCATGCACACTCACTCTGAGCCCCCAGCACACACACTCCTCTTTCCTTCCTCCTCTCCCTCTCTCTCAACAGATGCACCCTATCTTGCAGCCCCAGCCCGCTGATGTTTTGGAGATGACATACACCACAAAAGCCCCATGATCTGTGGCATTGTCTCGTCGGCCAATTACTATTCCCATCTCTGATTAACTTTGATGTGGAACCTAATGAGATAAGGCAGCTTATCAAGGCGGCAGCTGATAGTGGTCTCATTTATTCCTGAGCCTGGCACCATAAGCAAGTGACAAAAACTAATGAGGAGGAGTCTGCGTGTGCGAGCGCAGGTCTGAGGGAAGTGCGAAATTGTTCATCTGCAGTTCATCAGCTCCAACCTGAAATGGCCCCGGCATCGATGCAGAGACACTCCACATAACAGCACAGTGGATCACAGCAGACCAAGAGCAACTGGGCTTCTCTCTCTCTGTCTCTCTCTCTCTCTCCCCTCTTCAGCATCTTTTTCTCTCTCTTAACAGCTCCTTTTCCCTTCTTCAGGCTCTAATGGTGCAGCTAATTGCTCAGGTTGTTTAGTTGCGAGGAATTGCAGTCGGGTTTGTGTGCAAACCCCGATCTCACCTTTCATTACCACACACGCACACACACAAGCTATATAATACTATACCATGTATTTAACCCTAGCCAATCTAATGAATAAAAAAATAGTAGTTCCTTATTTAAAATGAAATTATAATGGCTTCTCTAGATTCCGTGCCACTGCACTGCAGTGTAATAATTACTACCCTTTAAAGGGTTGTTAATATTTCCTTATCAACAATGCCACTACATTGTAATGAAGCGGCCCTTTTAAATTATACTTTTGTTGTGTAGCAGCAGCAGCAGCAGCAGCAGCAGCAGCAGCAGCAGCAGCAGCAGCAGCAGCAGCAGCAGCAGCAGCAGCAGCAGCAGCAGCAGCAGCAGCAGCGCACCCTTGTAATGCAGTTGACGAAGGGCGGCGGAGAGAAAACGCCCTGAAGTGAATGGAACTGAACTGTGCATTCTCCTGCACGGACTGTGTGTAGAGAGGCAGGAAGTGTGCGCCTTTTGATTGGGAGTATAAAAGTAAATAATATTTGTACATCTAACACATACTCGAAGTGAATGAGCAGCCCCTGAATGTGTTTCTATGAGCAAGTGGAGAGCTCTACAGACTTTAAAGCCAGAGCCCAATTAAGCCTCGCCTCATCGGGAGAGGGAGAAGAGCTGAAAGCTGAATACATAAGATAATGCAGCCTCACTAAAGCAGCCAGCTCACTCAGTGTAAAATTAGAGAGGGGAGAAAAAATCTTGATAAAGGGAGAAGAAAAAGCAGGGACAGACAGTAGAGGGAAGAAGAGGAAAAGAAGTTCCTTTGGGCCACTTTCCTTTGAAACTGGTTAACCAAATGCAGCTATTCATATTCAGCACAATTAATAGTGTCTCTTTCTTGTTCAGACGGCACATCATAACGGGCAGAGGGGAAGACGGAGAAGAGGATTTCTTTCTCTCTCCAAATTGTAGCCAATTTAGGGACAAAGCGGTACCCTCTCCTTCCCCAGAATAGGAGTCGCACTCATAAAAGAAGAGTGACAGTTGACATCCAAATCTCATTCAAGGATGCAATTTCCAAATGCTAATCATAATCTGCAGATGTTGGCCACTGATACATCCGCTTATTTATTTATTTATTTATTTATGTTGGAAGCGTGGCTGTGCCCATTTGGACGGCCCGTTAGGGAAAATAAAAAAAAATAAAAAATCTTTGGAAACAAAGAGTGAAAATCCCTTCTTTTTTCCGAGGCATGTTCAGCAGTGTGTGAGACCAGCCACGGCGTGGACATCTGCACCATCTTCAGATACAAAGCAGTCGTGCACGCGCACACACGGACGCACAGGAGAGCGCGCGCGTACACGCCCATCTCCTTCCTCTCGCTGTATTTTTTCCCTTGCTCTTCTTTTCTCTCTGGGGTCGTTTTAGAGTACCTCAGATGTGTCATCAGACATTTCTATCTGAACCTGAGGGAAAAAAGAAATACTTGACAGAAAGGTATATAAAAAAGGACACTCTGAATTTTTGACATTCTTTGCACAGCTGCTTCAAAATGAGTAGGATGAAGAGGCAAGGAAAAGCAACTCCCAAGACATGAGTTTGTTTATTTGCTGTCTTTTCTCCCGTCCCTCTTTCAGGGAGATGGAGGCTAGCGCGAGGCCACAACTCACTCATCCTTGTATAGACGGACTCAGTGTGGGGCCATGAAAGAGAAATAGGAATGGTTAAATGAATTCTGGGATCTCCTCTATTCAGCCCAACTCAAAAAGGATAACCCCTTTTTTTTTCCATTTAGAGAGCAAAGGCAAGGTGAGACTCGGCTCAGTTTGTCACTTAGGTGACATTAAATATGCAACTTCCCTCAGTGGTTGCAGTCGTATTTAAATTACGGCTTGTGTTTGTTGATGGGTGCTTCTTCAGCGACCTTGGGTTTCGTGAAAGGCGCTTTATAAATCTAAGTCATCATTATTATTATTATTATTATTTCTGGATTTTATTTTCTACTTTCTGCTCCCTGACTTTTCACCCGCGTATTAACTTTTTTTTGTGAGCTAAACTGCTGCTGGTAAACATTTTCTTGGAATTTGTATTTAAATAAGCGTACAGAACACGCTTCAAGGGTGTGTTGAGAACACTGTTGATTACCTCTCTGTCTGTGGGGTAATTAATATTCCTGTCTACGTTACCATCCATCATGTGATGGCTGTTGATGCTACGCAGCCCGTACAGGAGACATTGTGCGTGACTAAGTTGCTATAAAATTCCAAACTGCAATGGAGACGATTTTTTTTATTGCTTCATCACGTCATGCTTGGCGTGACTAGAGAGCGTGTGCTTTGAAATTCATTCACAATTTCTTGGCAATTAGAGCGGTGTATTGGCAAGATTATGCTGGTGCGATAGATATCCCGGGGTGATGAGATAGGGATTTTTTTCCCCCCCCCCAAAAAAAAGAGAGCCTATTTTAAGAAGTAATATGCATAAATAAAATATTGAAAAGTAGGGGAGTAAGGGGGAGAAATGCAACTAAACAAAACCACTGCCCATAATATTTCTCCATGTGTCAATGCAGCACTTCAGAGTACACTATCACATCATGAAATATCACCATGTACTGATATTTTCTTACACCCATATTTGCATTTTTCTTTTCTTTACTGGCATCACCAGTGAGGTGCAAAAGCATGTTGGTTTCCCGCTTTCTTTGTTGACTTTGACTGCAATAAACAATCCTCCCAGCTGAACGCATGCCAGGTTCTGTTGGAAACAATCAGTACTCATGCCCCTCTCAAGCATGCCAGGCCAATCAAAAGGCAGGGCGAAGACAAACGCAGCCGTGCAGCTGTCTTACGAAGAAAATGAAGCACTTCCGGGGGCCAGTGACGAGGACCGGGCACTGGAGACACCCTAAATGGTCCATTGTCGTCTCCCTGAAAGCAAAAAAAACCTTTGGGATCACACGGCACCCAATTGTGGGCAAAGTGACAACCCTACGTACCCGCCCATCACTCATACCTACAAATCACATGTTCACCTTCACCCAGAACAACCCCGTTCCCTAATTCATTCACTCCATCAGTCTCCTGGTTGTGAGACTCGGTTTGTTTGTCTTCCAGGAGGAAGAAAAGCCTCAGCCTGCTACAAATGGATAGAATGGATTCAGTATCCCCACCCACCCACTCTCCAGTCAGCAGCAGACTCTGAGCAAGGAAAACTCTGCATGTCTAGCCACCAAAACACTCAACATGCCATAGTAGTCTGACTGTGTGCTGAAAGCAGTTCTGCATTTTAATATTCAGTGCACCACTTCATTAACATTCTATTCGAGCGTACAATAGAGACTGAAGAGGCTCTGACCCTGCGGTTCCCCCGATCAAGGTCAGTAACTAAGAAAATAAAATCTGAATTGCATCCAGCCCTGCCATATCCCCGCTTAAGAAAATAAAATCACCCCTACCCCGCCCCAATGCAATGAACGTATTCACTGTGTTCTCAAAAGGGGGCACTCTGGAATGAAAAGACAGTGCTTCAGAAGTAAAAATTATTATTTTGATCTCACAATATGAAAGGCAAATTAATCTCCAGGACAAGCGTTTCTCAAAGTACCTCCATCATTACGGCTCGGGATTTGTTAAAAGTTGGAATTTATCTTCTTTTTTTTTTTACTACAATCAGTTTCCACCATGAGTGTGCGCTCACACACACACACACACACACACACGCCCTCAAACAGTCTTTAAAGGCAGTCACAAAAGCTCTATAAGTTTGGTCGGACACCCCGGCAGCTTTACAGCCCATGCCAGCTCTGCAGTGCCGTGTCTGTAAAAGGTCACGCCCCTGCACATATGGACACACACACACACACACACACACACACACACACACAGAGTCCAGAGGATAAATCTAACCGAACAGTCGATGATGTGACTGGCTGCTGTGACAAAGGCTGAGCATGTTGCTAACACATTCCCTGTCAGTGCAGGGTCTATATGTGGGCAGACACAAAGCCTCATTAAAATACATACAGAGCCGGTGCTGCTCTGGTGGGTGGGAAAGATGCTCCATCAAGATGTCGTTACAACAACGCTATCTCCACCCACTGGCATGTATCTCCCTCACACTGTCCTCCCCCATGCCTGGACCGCACAATGGCAGGCTCCTTTATAGCCAGTGTGGGCCATTCCCTCCATTCCCGGCGAGGTCAGGGCCTAATCCTCGGGGAGTTCTCGCATTGTGTTTTAGCGAACTGGGGTCAAACTGTTTGAAATGAGGGGGTTTAGTTAAACATCTATTAAGCGGGCCCAGTGTTTTGGGGTGCGCTTGATTTATGTGCAAAGCTGTTGTGCTCAGCTGTCCCGATGCTCGGCAGCGCGTTGGGCTACGTGTTCCTCAAGTCCTGTATGTGTCACTGGGAACAAAAACAAGTCCCTCGACATACACTGCCTTAAATAACGCGCTGTGACCCGGCGTTCGCCGCAACACATGTCCACCTACACGTGCAATGTGTCTTCCACATGGTTAGCATGAATCTCTCCCAGAGTCGCCCGTGTGCCTGTCATCTTCTCTGCCACTGAGAGGCGCTGTGCTGAGTGAAAGAGAGGAAGAAAAAAAAAAAAGAATTAAAGAAAGAAAGTTGAAAGTGTAGCTGTGTTGTCGGCGGTGCCGTGTCGTCCGACTGCCCTGTTAGTGAGGCTGACATTCAAAGAGAGTTGGGATGCTGACAACAATCCCACCACCTCCTGCTGAGAGAAGACATTTCGCATTGGTGGCCGAGTGCTTTGATACAGCGCTTGTGATCCTCACTGACGTGGCTCTGAGAAAGCACACACACACACACACACACGGCACCGAGCCTAGGCCATTGCCATTATATACCATTTAAACACAGCAGCGTTTTATGTATTCCAGAATTTCCCATTATTATTCTCATGATATCATCTCTTTCAGCCGGGCATTACACGCGTTTGTATGGAAATGTGCCTCATTTGGCACACTTTGTTGCCGCCGTCATGCCACGGTTTGTTTTTATTTCTTACAAAAATAATATATATGTGTGTGTGTGTGTGTGTGTGTGCTACAGAGCGCGATGATACAGTGACACAAAATACTGTTTTCCTAGAGAGAAGACTACTTCACTAAAAACTCCATCTTGTCATAAAAAAGCAATTAAAATATGGCACTCTCCTCATGCTGCCCATTAATAGCAAGGCTGTCTCTACAATCAGGAAATGTGAATATACAAGCCACTTTCAAGACTAAAGGCAAACAAGCTCCACTAATTACTGAGGCACTATACAGTCATTTTTCAGAGCAAGGGTTACTGAATGGTTGCCTATTACTTCACTCTCCCTGCACCAAATGCTTAAGATAATGACCAGTTGCTAATTGGTGCTTATACCTTATATCAGTTTGTGCGGAGTATAATTGCAGCTATTATGGTTCTAAATAATCATTGGAATTAGCATCTTTTGGTTAAAAAAAAAAAAACATGCTAAATAGAAGTATGGAGCATTTTCCAGGACGGGGTCTTAGTGTCGATGCACTGCAGGTTGATTCATCATTAACTAGAGGGTTCAGGGCAGAGGGATTGCCTCCCCCATCATATTCAGGTGTCGACGTGTGCAACTTCTACACCAGCTAATGGAGGCAGTGATGTAGCACATGCATCGTTGTGTGTGTGTGTCCCTTTTAACCCTTTTTAAGCCTAATGTGTACACGTCGACGTTTGTATGTGCGCATGCTTATAGGGACGTGCGCAAGCAAAGGGAGGGCGGTGGATGTTCTATGCAGATCACGCTCCCCGTGCTTCAGCAGCTCCTCCTTTGTGTTGGCCCTTCCGTCAGCTGTTTACTTCCTAAGTGTCTCAGACAGCCGTGTGTCTGTCTGCGCCTCTGTCCACTGCCTTGTCCCGCTCACATTTCTGAAGTCCACTGACTGCTAATGGCCATGTACAGACAAAGAGCCCACTCTGTGGCCACTCTGCGGGGCCAGGCCGGAGGCCAGGGACAACCAGGAGGGGGGTCCAGGGAGGAGGTGACACGGAGAGGGCTGAGTTTGTGAAAAGGGAGGGCTGAAGTCAGTGAGAGCACCCGGCACTGCCTGCCTCTCTGCACTCTTGTCACGCTTGTGTGACAACCACTCTCTGTGCTTGTTTGAACTGTCCTTCCCAATTAGCACTAATAAGTCACTCTGTAAGGATGAGCAAGCATAGTGTGACCAATCATCACCAGTTCACATAGCCATAAACAGATTTGTGTGCAAAACACACACGTTCTCGCTGCCCCCTCCCCAAAAGCTTAGCAGCCCATGAAAATCCCAGGAGCACAACCCCACTAATAGACGGAGAAAGCCCAAAACACATCTCGTTCCCAGCAAACAAGTGCCAGTAAAGAGGCAAATTAATGACAAGTCGTTTGAAGGGTTTGCCTAAGAATAATTTTATTCTGGCGTCTCACTACCACTGAAGAATTGATTAGATCCCTGCTCAATCAAAGTGCCTGAATCAATAAAGAGCGGAGCAGGCACGCTCCGACCCAATTTATTCACAGCGTCACTCTAACATAAGACTCACAGAGCAGCAGAGGGAGGAAGAGAGAGAGCGAGAGAGAACATTTGCAGACAGCATGAAAGTCCTGCTCAAACTAAGAGCTGGTGTTAGTAGCAGAAAGGCAGGTGAGCCCCGGTTCCTGTCAGTGCACCGCTTAAACACACGTCTAACAAAATGATTTCACGCCGTGCTGATAACACCTGTCAGCTCCACTCCGTGTTTCTCAGTGTAGCCAAACTTTTCTTTGGCCTGTGGCAACATTTGCACGCTTTATGTAACGACTGAGCAGGTGAGGCAGAGGAAGAACACAGCGCGAGTAAAGCAAGGCACCTGAATGCAGCAGGAAACACCAAGAAGAGCCCACACACAGTAGTGGATTATTGTGCTATTAGTGAAATCTGGATGTTCAGTAGGACTGTATTTTTATCACCATCATGATTTTAGCCTCTCACTAAAGTGCACGCGCCGCCAACAGCAATCAAGCGCTCCCCTGAACAGCTGCCCGACTATGTGCCTGTGCCAGTCGCACCTCTGGACCTCATAGCGCTACGTTTCCTGGATGGAGTCAGTCAGTAAGACTATACGGTAAAAGACAGATAAACACATAACTAACCAAAGTACTAACCAAGTACCACATGGCTACTTACTCTCATTCTGTGTGTGTGTGTACCTGGTATTACTTATGTCACATTATGGGGACAAAAATCAAGTCCCCATAATGTGTAAATGACTGTGTTTTAAGTTGAAGACATGTTTTAAAGTGAGGCTGAGGTTAGCATTAGGATTATTAGGATTAGGCCACTAGTAATTATGGTTAAGGTGAAGTCATGGAAACCTGTGTGTGTGTGTGTGTGGGAAGTGTGGGTGTGAAAAACTAGGTCAAATCAGGAACGCAGTGTTGTGGCAATTACTCAGATTTCCACAGGGGGCGATATAAGTTTGGCGCTGGAACTTTAAGACAATGTAATTCCTGTACCAGATCTATAAAATTTTGCATAAATAATACAATTTAGAGTAAAATTTGACAACCATCAAATGAGCGTTCATAAAATATCGAAGAACTCGTTTAGTTCCGTGATTAGGCGCCAAAACGAGCGCATGCAGCTCAGGAACTCTGCAATAATAATAACTTCACTTGTGTTTCCTCTAAGTCGAGACTGGAGGACTTAGTCAAGCTCGGCTGTCCTCGGCTGTTTCTTGTTGCCTGCTTGTTTATTGTCATGCAGAAAGCAGAGGAGGTATTAAAGGCAGATTTCGTCCGTATTTTAAAATGTGGTGCCGAAGATTAGAGCGCTTGCCAAACACTGTGGAAACACTTAATTGATTTCCTTTGGACTGTTTACCTCTACTGTAGTCCTGCTCGAGCCCAGCACTTGCATGTGCGCGTGCACGTACACAAACACGTGCACGCGTGCACGCACACACACACATGCAGAGTACAACCCTGGCCTCATTGACGCCAACACAGGCCTGCCAAGAGCCTCATTAGTATTCACAGCAGTGGCATTTGCCAGCCTGAGCGTTGCCGTGGTGATTCTGCCCACACAAGTGATGATAAATGGTACTTTCAGCTTCTCTGCCTTCCATAGAGCAGAGCAGGGAGCTGAGGAGTTGCTGGCTAGGACCCAGCTCCAGCCACGGCTATAGCAAGGCCTCATCCCTAACACAACTGATGCATGACTACACAAGCCCTGGGCTGCTTGAAGGCTTTGGGGCGCAGGGGAGTGGTGGGTAAGAGGGGTTTGATGCCGTACGGGGTGTGTGTGTGTGTGTGTGGATATATAGAAAAGAGATTTAGGTTCTACCCTGTGTGTGTGTGTGTGTGTGAGTGTGTGGGGGAGAGCAGGAGGAGGAGAGGGGCATGTTGGGAAGGAGTATGTGCTTGAACTTGTTATTGTTGGCTGAAAAAGTGATGTCAACTTCAGTGTTTCTCGAGTGTGCTTTGTTCCCTGAGATTTGAAATAATGTGATTATATGATCACCAGTTGGGGAAATAAAATATCTGATGAATGGAGATCTCTCAGGAATATACTTGACTCCCCGTTATGTTTGTCACGCCACAAAACTTGAAATTGAATTATTTTTTTTTAGAGAAATAAAAAAAGGCTTGTGTGATGAAATGCCACATGCAACACGAAAGTTTGCAATTGTAATTTCTACATTTTCACAAGCATTAATATTGCCTGTAATGTTTATTTATTTTTATTTACTTACAAAAGTCTCAAATAAACAGTTACAATCGACAACCGCACTTATAATCATGTTTTATATAATCATTCACTATTGGGTCATGTATCATTTATAACTGTGTGCATTCAATGAAGTAAGAATAAAAATAAATAATAATAGGGTTTTTTTTTATTAAAGACATTCTACTGAGAGCATTATTGAGTCAAATGGATTAGATCAAATAAATTCTACATAACATAAGTAAACAAACCTATTTAACAGTCAATACATATATAAGCATAACTGATTATTATGTGAATAGTTGTTTAAAATCAGTGTCCTGGTTGTGTTTATTGCAGGAGTCACAGCGACGACAGCTTAAGCCTTAAATCAGTGTCGACAAACAGAGGGTTAAGGCGTCCAGCGACACTTTCCCTTCCCTCTCACGGCTCTCTCATACAGATGTGTGAGCAATGAAAGCAGGGGGCTCCAGCTGAAATCCTCCTGATCCTAGTTAAACAGAGGGAAGCGGTGTTATTCCCACGTCACGGTGCCCCGTATGGAGCGCAATTAGAGCAAATCACAGTCTCTTATTAGGAACAGTAAGACAACAGGAATGCACAGATGCAAATGTCTAGTTATAGTGTCCATATTTATTATTTAAACTACAGTGTTAGATCATTGTGACGCGCATCATAAAAAAACACCATAATATGAAGTCATTTAAAACAAATCTTAGAAAACATTGAATGCCATAGTCATTTTTGGGACAGGGGTTTGAATAAGGAGAATATCTATATAATGACACAGTGAAAATCATTACTATGGATATTTTCGATATAGTTTATTTTATTTTTGCAAGGGATCACATTTTAATCACAAAGCCATTTATTCCAGCATCAAATTTCACTAGATGCGAATGCTGCTTTGTATTATACAACTTACATAATCTCCAACACACACACACACACACACACTCCTGGCATGATAAAGTTGTCCTCTTCATCCACTACCCTGTGTCTGTTAAATTTAGAACCGTCTAATGAAATTACAGTAATTCTCGCGCAGGCCATGAGCACAGCCATCCGTGGCTGAACTTGGGGATGACCGCCCCTTCAAAAGATGGCCTGACCCTTCCAAAATCAAGCCTGATTACCCATCTCTAGGACACTAAGAAGCGCCCAACTTCAAAAGGAGCGGAGACAATCACGGGCGGGGAAGGGGAGTGGGGGTTCAGAATCCTCAGCGCTGTGCCGTGGCGGTTTGGGCCAGACCGAACAGTCTCAGCCAGGGGGCCGGGGCTATCAAAAGATAAATGTATTTCTCTGTTCCATTATTCATGATGCAAGGAGGTGGAAGGAGCCAGAGGCTTAGCACAGCAGTGGATCCCTCCTTGGCCTCGTCAGGGCCAAGGCCCCCGTTGCATCCACACCCTGATGCAAGAGAGGGTGAGTCGGGTGGGGTAGTATAAGGGGGCGACAGCTGTGAGGTGAGAGAGAGAGAAGGAGCACCAGTATGTACATACACATTATAAATCTGTGTGATTTTAGCCTCATCTATTATATCTTAAAGTCATATTTTGCAGTGTAGAATTGCTCAAGGGTTTTAGACGTGTGGC
Source organism: Solea senegalensis (assembly GCF_019176455.1). Lineage (NCBI taxonomy): Eukaryota > Metazoa > Chordata > Actinopteri > Pleuronectiformes > Soleidae > Solea > Solea senegalensis. The sequence goes on from NC_058036.1 coordinate 19,573,982, forward strand.
TGAATAACCTCTCTGCCGCTGATTTAGTGAAGGGCTTTGGCAAATATTTCGGGCACATATTGGACGTCTGTGAATGGAAAAGTGAGCTTTTGTCCAATTCGTCCTCTGATCTGCAAGGAAAGCAGATTAGGATGAACCCAGTGTCACTCGTTTGGAGACGAGTGATTGTCGAGAAAGAAACAAACACACTGGAGAGAATGTCAAACAGCAGCAACAGATAAGCCTCGTCCACTTTTTATCTCCTGTACGCCCAAACAAACATGTTACAATACATTCCTTTCAACATGGATCATTTAGATTTTTGTTTAAGCAAGACATATTACCAAGTTTGAATTATATTTCATGGAAATATTTCAGTATAGTAACATTTTTGCTTTCCAAACTACCACTTAATGACCTGAAACTAGACATGCCTGTATTCTCTGCAACTGCTAAAACCACAGTGTTTCAACAACCACAAACAAAACGAGACATGTGAGCTGTGTTATTAAAAGTATAATTATTCATTTTCAGTTGTAATATTTTTAATTTTTAAAAAATGTCTACGACTTATTTTGTCCAGTGCATAGCAATATATATATATATATATATATATATGTATATGTATATGTATATATATATATATATATATATATATATATATATATATATATATATATATATATATATATATATATATATATATATATATTTATATATGTATGTTTAAAATGTAATCAGAGTAAAAGTTACTTAGTTACTTTTTATTAACATGGTTGGGGTTCTTTGGAGGACACAAATCTCATATGAATTGTTTTTAATTGAGTGCTGACAAGATAAAATATGTGAACACATAAAGCCCTTCACTCATTCAAGTGTCCGGTGCGTGAAAATATTTTTAAAATTTGTTTGTAATTCAGGCCAACGGATGTGTAGTGAAATACAGTACTTCCAAAAAAAATATACTTAAGTAAAAGTAAAATTACAAATTTAAAACATTTACATAAAAATTTACATAAAAAAACCTATAACAATAATGTGATTAAATGTAATTCATTAATTTCCACCTCTGTATATACACACTTATATATGTATGTATATATAGATATATATGTATATATATCTCTCTATATATCTCTCTCTCTCTATATATATATATATATATATATATATATATATATACATAAATATATATATGTATATATATATATATATATTTATATGTACATATCTGAAGAAAAGCCAGGATATCTGTGACAGAGTGGAGGTGGTCTGAACGCATCAGTACTTGTAGCTTCATGCTGGGATCATTTGTTTCCAGATAAGAGGGCACAAGGGTGGGAAAAAGGAAGACAGGCAGGAGATGTGGGAAGGGAGGTGCACTGTATGGGTTTGTGTGTGTGTGTGTGTGTGCACTTAGATGAGTATGTTTTAGCTGTCTCTGTGTACTTGTTTATGTGGATCCCTATTCTTGTTTCGCCACTTTACACATTCTGGCTTGAATTAGACACAAGAGACAAAAGGCTTCATATTTGTGCTTGCATGTCAAGGATTACTTGTTCCATTGAATGTGTCCCCCCATTATCTGCTTATCACTCTCTGTGCTCTTTAATCTCTTTCTTGTCTCTGCTCAATGGCTTCCTCTCACTGTCTCCCCATCACAAATGTAGCCTTTCTCCCCTTCTATTTTTTAACACTTACAAAACTGAAAAGGCCTGGCCTGGTCTGGGCCACCTGGAAGCACCAGTGAAGCTTTCTCCCAGGCCTGGCTCCCTGCCACTAGCCAGCTGTAGCATTGTGAGTGGCCCATCTCAGTTAATTCCATGCATTGCAATTGTTGCTGGGCACTGTTTACAGCCACCTCCTACTCCGCCTGGGTAGCCTCTCCGATTGTCCCGGGGCCTCCCTTGTTTAATACTGTTTTGCAAGTTATTAAGCCCTGGAAGTCCATTAATCACAGTTCACGGGCTGTGTAAGCCCACACAAGGCAGGCAGAGGTGGGGGATGGGGAGGCACACTCGCTGTCCTCAATGGGCTTAGACGGTGGTCCATTCAGATCCCTAACAAGATCATTACCACTAACTAAATACAAACCTGACCCCACGACCCGCTGGGAAATTACGTAGGAGCTCCCTGGTGCAAGACATTAATATACACCCCCCACACACACCCCTTCTCCACCCCCCTGTTTTCCTGCAACAGTGTGTAAACACCCACCCCCAAAGTCTCCCAATGCAACCCAACCCTGCTCCCCAACATCCACCCGCCTCCCCCTCCCCTCTTGTCCATTCTCACTTTCTTGCCAATGGACAGAAAACTAAACCTGTCATCAAAAGAGGCCTAATCACTGCTGTGATTGTGGTAAACCAAGCCTGACAGACATTTCACTGAGGCCTCAATGGCCACATCAGTGCCACCTCCCTAGCCAGCCCCCTCTTCTTTCTCTCGCTTTCTCTCAGTCCCTCGCTCTCCCTTTTTACCAGGCCTCTGGCCAATGAGCGACAAACACCCGGGGGCTTTTCAGATTACTTGACACACTGTGTCCACTTTTGGGAGGGAGACCACCTGGTAAGCTCATTTTAATACAAAACCAGTTCAGTCTCCTCTCCCTTTTTTCCCCTACTCCTCTAATTCCGCCTCTCAAGCCAAGCTACCACCATGAATTCTGTCTAATCCAGTGACCCCACAGAACATTCCTGGTTTTACACTCCTCGGAAGAAGCTGGATTTGGGCGGATTACATGCTTCCAGTTCTGTTTGGAGGCACCTGTGACTGGAAGTAGAAGTGAGGACCAACGATGACAGTGAAACAGACAGAGAGAAGACAGGCAGATTTCTACTTCTTATTCCTACACTTTTTATTTCCACAAAAGAAAAATAGCGTTCCACCTCCCCGTTTTGTACCTGTAACTTTTCCCATGTCCACTCAGCCACAGCGAGGTGGCTGAGTGGACCAGGCGTGGGGATGCCAGTGCTGAGAGGGATGACACAGTGACAGTGAAGGATGTGTGTGGAAGGAGAGGTTGGTTGGGGGTTCGTGCTGACTTTCACTTTAGCCCCTCAGCTTATGTTAAGATGTTGTCACTTTCACCATCTCAAGTGTTGCCACTTCAGATGCTGGAGCTTAGCGTTTGCAATGGGCTCCACGGGGCTGAGGGAGGGAGAGAGGGCAAGAGGGAGGAAGTCTGGGAAGATTTCCATTTTAAACAAGCACAACTTTGTTATACTGTCACCTGACCACCACGACTCCCCCTTTTCAATGTGTCCCAACTTCCTGCCTCCTCTGTGCTCCTGCTGTCTCCTTCTCTTCAGCTGCCTCTCTTCATCTTTCTCAAGAACACTTTAAGACAGTGTTTCCACCCCAAATTCCTCTGCCAATTTGATGAATTGTATCTCAGTCATTTGAATTTTGTGGGTGAGGCGCTTAATTGTTTCGCTCTTCTTCTTCTTCTTTTCTTTTTTTTCCAGATACCATGGCAGCTGCTTAAGCTGTGCGTGCAGTCAAAGATGTGCATATTTTAAATTGGGTGTAATATTCCCCACTTTAATCCATGATAAGATCTCAATTGTTCCATGATGTGAAATGGAGATGCAGCGGCAACCAGGGCTGAATTAAATCGAAATCTTAATTTACCTGGATATTATCCTCCAGTGAAATATAATCACTCACTGAATAACTGGGCTCACTAGGAAATTCTTGATTGACTCTTAATGAGTGTCATGGAGCCTACGCTTTGGTGTAGATGCAGAGATTACGAAAAAAAGACAGTCCTGTCACCGTAAACAAAGAAAAAAACTATGAGCCAAAACACATGACCATGACTTCATACAAACGCACTCTCATAAACACACTCATGTTTTCAAATTATCTCCTCTGGAAAGCCTTGCAGCATAGCATGGCTGTTCGTAGAGTGTCTACCTGGCGCTGCGTTGATTGTTTCTCAACGCCGACCAATTCTAAGCTCATAATGATGATCTCTGGCATGACAAGTGATTTTAACCTGCCTGTGGGCCGCCCCCACACCGAGTCACAGATCAGCTGCCCCACGTAAACAAAAACATTAGGAGAGTGTTCCACATTTAAGAGCATGCTAATTACAGTCATTCCCATCTGAAGTACTTTCTGCTGCAATTTGCTCAGATCACCAAACCTCCAATCCCTCTCGTGTAAACAAATAAACTCTCACGCAACAAAGAGATAAAGCAAATAATAAAATAGACACGGCCGCTATCGGAACTCGCTGGGGGCAATGTGTTTGAAGTAGGCTTCAAATAGCATCATGCTAGTTTACCGCGCTGACTCCCAGTGGTTGTGTAGCTCCTCAGTGAGGGTATTTGTTCGTGTACACAGGAAAACAAATAATTTACGATGTGCAAGCAGCGACAGGAAACAAATCCAATGCATGGAAATAAAGAAAACAATCACACTTGTATAACACATTGTACACTGTTTTTTAAATAACCCAAACTCAACAGGTGTCAAACAGTTCACTTCTACCCTCATATAATTACTAGAGATGGGCATGAATGTCTGATTATTCAATTACTCCTGTCATTTAAAAAGTCAATCAGTTAATGTGAGTGTTTATCAATGACTTCCACTCTAATAACTACATCATTTGTGGTGCATCAAGTTGGCAGCAGCAGGCATTTAGTCAGAGGACTGCATGTGTGTTTGCAGAAGTGATGACATTTACGAGGTTTAATGAATGCATCTTGAAGCTACTCTTCTAGTCTCAGCACAATGTTGGCACCACAGAATTAATTAAATGTTCCACTGTCTTTGAAAGCATCTCGTTAGCTGTTCCTCTTAGCTCAACACACTGTGAACCCTGCATTCATTTTACTAACTCTTGAACAGTAAAGCATATTCGACAAGTAATAATCCTGTAGAATATTTGAATAGCATTTTCGCTTGAAATGCCCAACCTGCTCAGCATCCCTCGATTCTTATTTGGCCGTAATCTCTCACCTTGGCGCTCTGGGGCAGATCCATGGCGACAGATGGGGGTGTTGGGATCGTGGGGGAGGTGAAAGTCACCACAGCCCTCACTGGCCCTCCAGGTGAGTGTTTCTCCAACACTGGAGGAAATGAAGCAAAAATGATGGAGTGTTTGTTTTGTGACATTTTGTCTCTCCGCGGCCTCATCAGGGCTGAGCCTCACAGACGTCAAGTGTTAATTTAAGGCTCCTGCCGAGCATGAGCCTGTCAGCTGCGAGGCTTCGAGGAGGGAGGTGAGCTCTTGCAGAAAATGACCCTTCTGGTCTGATTGTCTTCTGGCCCACAGACTGACACTGAGAGGAAAAACAAAGACATGGTGAGAGGGAGGGAGCGAGAGAGAGAGAAATAGGTGACCGACTGCTAATGCACCTTGCAGCAATTAGAGGGTCTTACCTGACTGTGTGACCACAGCAAACACACACACACTAAAGCATCCCCTAAACACTAACAAAACCAAAGACTCAACAGTAGACACACACTTTCACTGTTGCCCACTCCCACTGGGCGCCTCCTTGTCACCATTTAACCCAATGATTAATTGGCCTGAGCACACGATAGGCCGACCCTTTATTCTGCGAAACTTAAACAAAAACAAAAAGGCCTCTCTAAAGATTACAGCAGCACATTAACCACAGCGTGAACCATGAAATTGCCTTTTCCCCTCCCGCAGTGTTGTGACTCTAAAGTGGTCACTGCCAGTCATGGCGAGGGCTGCACGGGCATTAGTCGGTAGAAGTTAGAAAAGACAAATTATTGGGTTAGTCCAACTAAAACCTGACCTGTTGCAAAATGCAGTTAAACATCAAATGAACAGCCCATATAATACAGTTGGGAATCAGATTCCTATTGCATGGATACATTCAACTGGACCCAAACTGGCCTGTCAAATACATCACATGTGCCACAGTTCTCATCCCCTGGCTCTGTCATGGAAAATAGAAGAAGAAGCTGATCATCAGCTGATCTCTGCAGACCAACAGGCTTGAGAGAAAACAGTCACTGTGGCATTAATGTGTACCCCCTGTTTTATTTGTCAAAAAGTCAAGTCTTTCCCAAGTCCAGCGCATCAAATTCATTGTGATAAAGAGGGTTTAGAGGGCTGTCACAGTGGAAAGAAAGGTTAATTCCGTAATAATTTCAGGTGTGAAAAATATGTAATATACCCTTTGCCGTTTCCATCTTTTCCTAATTCACTTGGAAATTCATTTTCTTTCCCTTTTTCCTCACTCCACCTTGCCCAATTCAATCACTTGAGTTCATCTGTCTGTGTTATGCAAATCTGAGCGGCGCAGATTGAACCCATTTGAATACCTGGTTCAACTCATGAGCGCAGGGGCTGATAGAAAAGATGAATTCTCCCGTTTCAATATGCCTCCCTTTTTCACCCAGTCGTGCGGTATCAAGGCTACCTTTTTTCACGGTGCTTTCATTTATTTTAGCCCATTGCACAATGCTGCTCTGGCAGTAAAATGTATGAATAAGCAGAAGGAGTCACTCTCACACACACACACACACACACACACGCGTCTCACTGAGAGGCAATGTCTGTATCTAAGATCATGGACACAAGCAGAGGAGACCAGAGAAGATAATTTTGACTAAGTGAGAACAGGGTTCATTTGGAGCGGAGGAATGCCCAAAGCCTTCACAGCTGTCACTGGCTGATTTCCCTATGATAAAATAAAACATGTTTTGTTAATATATCAGCCGTGTGCTGGAGTTGAGTTGGGTGATGGAGTATTTCAGCTATGTGACATGTTGTCTGACTGGTCAGGGTTCTGATTGACAGCCAGCCCAAGGCCTGAGCAGGGCTAAGGCTGGTGGCATGCAGACATCACACTATTATTCCAACCTAGGAATAAATCCAGGCAGCCAGGGGCACAGCGGGGGGCTAATAGACTAGCACAGAGCAGCCCCCCCCCGAAGACTGATGTATTGTGCCAAAGTCTTGTCTACTTCACGCACATTAAGGATCACATGCCACAATTTCACAGTACAGCAGGGGGACCGGCCCCCATCCCAGGGCCTGATTGGCCGGTGATGGATGGTGTTGACAGTTACAAGCCGAGAACCAAGTGGAGCAACACAAAGGTCAAGGTTGAATCTGCCAGTGTGGTCTGGTTAACAATGGAAGGTCTCCATGGTAAGAAAATGCTGTTTATGCTAAACGCCAACTTTGCAACGTGTTAATATGGACACAAAGGACTCGAGTCATTTGAAGCCATGGTTTTTGTCCAACAACCCCAGTTGCTAATCCGAGGCATTCAAGAGCCAAGACCATTATTTCTGCATGCCTCCACAAACAACCAAGTGGAAAATGATTTTTTAAACACAAAACTCCAAAGGAAAGTCAAAGAATTGCTCAGAAATGTACATTCGCTTGAGGAAACCACCGTGTTCCAATTCCAGGCAGCAGTGATCTTTGTATTCTGGGCCAAATCACTCTGAGAAGTGCAGAATAAAACAGTTCTCCCCACTGCAGTGTCCTGCCGCAGTGAATTTTTTCAATATAGCACTTCAGGTTGAAGACATTTCTCCTGTCATTTTCCTCCAGTACTTCAGTGTAATTCTTTTTTCCCCTCTCCCCTCCATTTTTCCCCGGCGACTGCAGTATGTGGCAGTCTGAATTGTGTGTTATTACCCAGCAGGAGACAATATCATTACCACATATTTGCTGTCAAGGGTCTGCAAAGAATGGTGCTGTCTTGGGCCTCAGTGATCTAACAACCTCACACAGGGCTCCAGAATTACCCACTCCTGGCTGGGGGAAGTCAAACACTACCAGTTAGAGAGGGGAGTGAACAAAAGAGAGGTGCCCCACCGCCGCCGCCGCCGCCACCATCGCCAGCCCTTTCCTCGCCCTCTCTTGTGAATGTAGAGAGAGACACACCTCCTCTGCGCCAAACGGAGGATGCTATCTCCGCGCGTCTTGATAGAAATATACGTTTGGTTCAAGTGCAGAATGACACAAAACTGCGAGGTCTTGAACGGGTCGCATGTGTGACAGTGTGTCATTTTAGGTGAAGAGACAAAGTGCAATCTCGGCGGTAGCGGTTAGTGTTGAATAAGCGTCTTATAATTACCCGCACTTGTGTGAATGTTTTTGCCCGATGCCGCTGTCTGAATTGCGCTGAAATAACAGGACAACGTTACAGTGACAGAGGTGCATGAATATATGTAAAGTGTGAAGTTACTTTCCTGCTCCCGCTAACATATCGCATTATACCAGCCGTGTCAGCGTTTGAAAAGGGTTCGCAGATATGTCATATAATATCTGAGGAAAGTAACTCCACAATGGACAAACAGTCCCTTTCATGAAAAAATACTATTCAGACTTTGTAACAATGTCTTCCTCACAAGACAAATAGAATTGCTATCATTTCCATTGCCAGAGTACAGCACACAGACCAACAGTTTATGCATACTGAGTGACAAAGCCATCTATTTTCCGTCGGCGAAAAAACAGGCAATACACACTCTGGCAATTGAACCACAAATGAGTGGTAAAAAATTCAAACTTCATCTCCCATCCACCGCCATTTATACAAGCCATAGAAATAGTTGATTGCTCTCGCATATCTCCTCACGCTTAAGGAGGCAGCCGACCAACACACAGCCATGTAAATGGAGTCTGGGGCTCTATATGAGCCTATCATTTAAGAATCCAAGCAAATCAAGCTTGCAAAACAATCAGGAGGGAGCGGTAAAGGAACTGTGCGAAAGCATCTCCTTCCAGTGCTTTGAAGGTGTAAACAGAGACTCTTATTTAAGAAAAGATGTGGCTATGTATCCTTGATACACATCTGCGCTGAAACAAAGCAAGAGTCCTTCATTTATTTTTATTTTTTTTTTGCAAGAATACGGGCCGGCTCTTGAGGAAAACGGACTCCTATTCAAGAATGACGGATTTGTGGTGGTCAATAGTGAACGTGTATACGCAGCAGTCCTTGTGAGGTGACATGTCTGAACCTTGCACACCGTCGTAATCGTGTGCAGAATTCATGGTGGTTGCTATGAAAACAATATTGTACTTTATTTGTGCGGCGTTCACTGTTCGACAGAAGGATGCCTCATTAATTACATTTAATTGAAAATAGTGCATGTGCACCCATAGAGATGAAAAAAAACAAGGAAAACAAGGTTAAGCTGAGATTTCAATGGTGAGTAACTCGGTTGTTTTTTTTGGTCTGAAGGAGAAATAGATGGTTCTGTAGAACAGTTACACTCCGCCTATTCAAAGGTGGACCACATTGTGAGCTTACTACAATCAAGGATTTAATTAATGCAGTGTCTCTGCATTCGCCGCGTGTGCAAGTGATAGCCAAGATTGTGCATCAGTCAGATACGGTATCTGACATGATTAAATTTGAACAGTTACACCTTAGCAACAGAGAGCACTCAAAGACATCAGCTGATAGGACAATATGATAGCGTTTTGAAACTGTTGCCACTAAATTAACCTGATTCTAATTGGATTCGGGACAGATAACGTGGAAAAATCTCTGTTTTATTTTTCCACGGCAATACACAAAATGGAATCCCCCGCAAATTGATTTTTATTTCCTGCCCTAGATGCCCCCTCCTCGCTCCCGTGCATTTTCATAATTTTAGATGGCGCGATATGACATTAATATTCCCCCTTATCTTATCTTGTCACATCCTGAAAACGCTGAAGAGGATATGATTTGCTGAACAATAGCATGAGAAATGCACTCTATGAAGGCTATCCAGATTTCTATGACAAAGAGCGCGGAGAGGTGGAGACCGGGCCAGGCAGTTAAACCGCCCGCTTTCTGGATCTAGATTTGTCGCAGCAGGCATTCAGAAGAGCCCAGGGTTTGACGATACGAGCATGCCCACTGGTGTTTGGCCATTCATACACGATTAGCATTTTATTATTGTTTATAGGCCATTTAGGAAGCAGGAAGACAGCCCGAGCCAATGGTGCAAGGAGGGATCCAAAGCACAGTGTTTTTGGACCAGTTAAATGCACCATTAAGCCCTTTAAATTTAGCTCCACCCGTCAGAGACTAAAAACAAATGTGGCTTTCTGGCTATCAATGGGCACCACTTAGGGGAAACAATGCCCTGTTGAGGCCCAACAGTTTCCTCATCAATGAACATCAAAGATGAATGAGCCCCGGTTGACAGCTTTGTTTTGACTCTGATACCCACAAAGCCCTGCTCAGTATCATCCTGGCCCTGCTCCTCTGCGCTGCCTTAACAGGTGCAACCCCTCTTTTGAGTGCACCATTTGACAAGACCACGGATGGGCAAGGGTGGTGAGGGGTGGGGGGGGGTTGGGATTTGGTCCACATCCGCTCTAATCCACCCGACTTTAAAAACACTTTGAAAAACAAATGTTTGTTTGGCCAAAGTCAAAGCCCTGGAGCCCGGGGCTCATCCGTCTGTCTGTCCAGGCTTTCTCCCCTTTATTCCTGCCTTGTTTTTGTCAGAGCCCCAACTCGTCCCTGCTCATTTGGACAGGACTTTAAACAAGACCCAGGAGGATCTGATTCCCAGCCATATCCCCACAAAAGGGGACACATGCAGTTTCAACAGCCAATTGTTTGGATTACGATAACAGTGCCTGAAGAAGAAAGAGTAAAAAAAAAAGAGAAGACAATCTCTCAGCTCCCAACGTTCTGTAAAGAGAGCTCAACCAGCAGCATCAAAATATGCAGATTGAGGATCAAACCTGATTATGATTCGAGTTACTCTTTAAATGGGGAACAGTTTAAGACGGTTCATTTCTGAGCTTTTTTTGTTTTTTTTTAATTGTGCCATCTTCTGCCAGTTACAGGCTCCCACTACTTCGTAGAGAGATTAGAGCTCTTCCACTCAGGGATATAGAAAGGCCTTCAGCCTGCAGAGAGAGGGCGGGACAGCCAACGTTGAGCGTTTTAATCTAGAGTCACGAAGATAAGATGCGATCAATGTGTGCTTATGGTGGCAGCTCGCTGAGAACTTGTCTCTCCGACTGTGCGCCGAGAAGCCTTTACCCCTCGTGCCCCGTGGCTTCATTTCTCCACCGACCGGCTATCTGCGGTGACAGTCGCTCAGTGACATCTCACCCCAGACACCACCACGCCAAAAACAGACTAGTGAATATCTAAATGGGATCACCCGTGAAAATTTGCCACAATAAATCTCTCCTGGGAATCACCAGTTTGAATATTTAATTCGGCATCGCACCTGTCCTTGGCTACCTCAGGGGGTGAGGCAGGTATGATGAGAGATATTCAGAGGAGTGAGAAGATAAACCGGAGCTAAAGTCTTTTTTGATTGAGGGAGATGCATCGCAGTGGTATTTGCACTCGGCGACGTCTCTGTGACTGAAGTAAAGTGTACAGGTAGCATTCAAGATGTCATCTTTACTTAATTTGCTCTCCTCCTCCTCCTCACTGTAGAATTCCATCCTTCCAGCATCATCAGATGAGCTGTCAGTGTTGAGGCATCGTAAAAAAAATGTACAAAAAAAAAAATATCTTGTTTGCTTTCGAGAATCTCCGCTCTGAAAAGTGAGGCACCTTGAACTCGTCTAATTTTCAGCCAAATAAAACGCTCGCACACACACGGATTTCTTATTCACATACAGAAATCGTTAGCACACACACACACACGAGTGGGTTTACTGCTTCTGTGTTTCTTCCAGAAGCCTAACATCCTTGCATCTCTGGCCCTCTGGTGACACTTTTGACATGTTCATGTCCCGACACACAAATGGAGAATATGCAAGGTATTGTAATGCTTGTTTGTTTTCATCCCGGGCAGCACTGACTCCGAGCCAAACTCATCTCTGACAAAAAGTATTGAACCAAATCTGCATTTGTGAGCACAATACCTTACACTGTAAATGACAGCTGTGGCGCTTTAGGTAAAGGGTGTTTGTGTGTGTGTGTGTGTGTGTAAACAGATGAGCACACATGTGCCTGTGTGTTGTGTGTGACAGCAGAGCAGACTTCACTGAGGAGGACCAGCAATCACTCCATTCAGCATCTGCTGCCACACAGCTCATATTGTCATTCCCCAGTTTAAAGGAACCTTGAGCGGCATCAAAGATCTTTTCAAAGCCTTAATCCTAATAGGTTGCGGTTTGTTCTGTCACATCAAAAGAAGGAGAGAGGAGGCGTGGGGTTGGGGGGGAGGAGGGGGAATAATGCATCGGCGCTGGCAGAGATTCTTAAGGGCTGAAGATTGGCAGAGGATTTGCAGTGTGGGGAGGACTGAAATCTGAAATATCGGACACAGAATGCCTGCTGTAATAGATATGGAATAGGTCTTCTCAACAGCATGAAAGGCTGACATTTCCGGAAAGTTTGTCATGAGAAGGCCCTTTTATTCCCCTCCGTCTATCAGTGTTTGTACTGCCACCTTGTCCACAGTGGAAATTCGCAAGTGTCACTCTAACAGTTTATAGGAAAGGGCTTGGACATTTTATTTTATTTTTTTATTTTTTGTACAGAAACTCTTCCATTTTTTTATTGAATGCTCAGAAAGAGAGTCATTTTAGAGAACTGCCTCCTGCGTGGCACTCCACATTCAGCACTTTCGTTTCGTGACCCTATGTGATACAGCTAGCTGAATGGAAGAAAGAAACAACTCTTTCACAGCAATTAATATCATATAACATACAACAATAATAATAATAATAATAATCATGGTTAGATTAGATCATACAGTCATTGCCCTCGTGGCCGATAAAGTTCACATGAAGTCTGCGACGCGTACGGTGGGAGTGAGACCTGCTAGACCATAAGTGTCACTTATGTGTTTACTCCTCACCCGTCTGACACTTTATCAGCACTGAAGGTGTCTCTCATGCATTTCACACGATCGACTCGGCAGACAAAGGGATCTGGCCCGTGTTTCAACAGTGCACAAGTGCCCACCTAATTAGGTGCTCCTGGGAAACCGAGCATTGATTTTGTGTCACTGTGTCTGCCTCCCCCCACCACCCCAACCAAAGGAACAAGCGCTGTTTGTCTTTTCCTAATGATGCACCTTGTGCCATTGATAGTGGCGATAAAACGGGTCCCGGAGATGTAGCATAAGCAAACCTGGACCCCACCGTACCCGTGGGAACCCGTATGTAATGATGCCGTTTAATTGTTTGGGGTAAGGGGAGTTTGGGATTTGGAACTAGGTAGTGCTGTGAGTAGTGGGAAGTAAACAAAGTTTGTCGGGAATGAAAATTCACTGAGTTTTCTGACAAATATATATATATATATATATATATATATATATATATATATATATATATATATATATATATATATATATATAAATAAATATCTTTTCAGCTCTGTAAAGGCGTGAAATCCCTCTTGTGCTTGTTATTTCACACTCCTGTGGCTCCAACTTGGGTGCAGCAGTGGCACAGTAAACAGACAAACATGTGAATTCGATTCAGGCAATCCACATGCACACACACACACATGCTGTACTCACACAGTATACTAAAGAGGCAGCACACTTATTAATGCCCCCACTTATTTACACAGAATATGAATCCTAGATTTTTCTTTTTTGCAAATGATTCCCGTACAGCGTTGCATATCTAGCACTGACGTCTACATTTCTAGAATTAGAAAACGCGTCCTCAGTTCTTCCTCTCTGAGGCGAGGGACTCGGCTTAGCTAAGCCACCGGAGAACTGCGATGTATAAATAATGGTTTCAGTATCACGCCGGCCATGTGTGCCATCCCCCTGCTGATCCAAGCACACACAGCTAGTGCCAGACTGGGTGACACAGGGTTGCAGACATGGGCATTCAATGTTCCAGCAAACTAATCAGTGAAAGGGCTGAACTCCAAACTTATCAGAGGAGGTCACGGGCGTAGGTGGAGGCATCGGCAGTGGGAGAGCAGGCATGTTTTTGCACAGCCACAGCAGGGTGACGCCGGCCTTAGAATGGAAAAAAATTCACATATCTCAATGTAGGAGGTAGGAAGAGCACAACCCAGGAGGTGAAAGAAGCCTTGCTGCCTTCCTCCCACACATTACCTGAACATGCTTGAGTGTGGAGCTAATGCCTTCAGCTTGAATATGATATCATGGACGACAGGTTCCCTCACGGTGTATACCGGCAGCCATTTCATTATTGGCCATGAGCATTTGTGGGTCAACGTGATCGATGCATGATCATACTCATCATGTCTGTAAAATGTTAACATTTGACGGTGTTCTGCACTGAAACCGCCACGAGAGCGCGCTTGAAGTGTCGCATTGTCTCTCAAGCACCGTCTTGTTAAAGACAACAATTCATTTCACTGCACACGAGTCGACGTGTCTTTGAAATGCGCGGCGCGAGATCTTTCAATTCAAACGCCCGTTGACTGATCCCCACTGGAAAACCGTCCCGTATCAGCGTTTAAAGGTACAAGACTGTAACTCAGGAGCTCATTTCCCATCTTAACAGAATCCAATTAAAAGCGGGGACGTTTCAATTAAACGTCCCTCTGACTTGTCTCTGCGGTGTCACGCCACAAGTGAAATTGGAATCAGATTACGGGGAGAACTGGAAGCAGCGTTTTTTTGCAGTGCGACGAGGATCATGTGTTCCAGATAGAGACCCCTGTCGTGCGTGTGGCAGGGGAGGAAAAATAGCCTTTCTTTGCCAACGTTAGTCATTTAATTCTCCCTCCTTATTAATTTCACAGCAGATTACCTGCAAAGATAGAAAATGTTGTCGGCAAAGAGTTTTAATTAAGTGGATGGTATGTTGCCGTGAGTACCTTTATGTGAAACTGCTGCCTTATAATGCTCTTGTTTTAATTACTTCAAAGTGGCCCAGTCATTAACCTGTACGGAGAGAAACTGCTTATGCTCATGCATATAACGTCATAATGATACTTTTAATGGTAAATGATAAACCATTCCTCTCAATCTGAATTCAAGAATAAAAGAAAGAGACGTTAATATTTGGGATTGTGTCCTTTAAACTTGTTAATTGTGTGCTAACCTCTATGGTTCAGGGCACTATGATGACCCCTGGTGGGAGCCACAGGCTTGTGTTTGTGTCATATTTGTGGAACCGGACGCATTACAAAGGCTGATACTTTTCATACACACAATAACATTACTGTGGGTCTGTGATGAACACATTTGTATGAAATGTATCCATTGAATCCTGATTAATGTAATTTTTTAACGACCACTCTCGGCTGCGACAGAAACATAAACAGCGCCGTGGAAATTTCAAGAAGAGTGTTTGTATTAGATTCTATTCATGTGTTGATCCTGGCTGAGTCAAACACAGATTGGGTTTTTTTTTTTTTTGTCTCATTATTTCATTTCTCCGTGGCTCATCTGTGTCAAGCGGCTGTGGGTGGTCTCACAGCCTGACCGTCGGCAGCCCTGCGGACATTTCCCTTTTGATCCTTTTCATCCTGAAGTTCTTGAATGGTCCGATATAGATTTCAAAAAATGCTCCCAGAGTTGGCTCCTATTCGCCGCGTTTCGGGTGGATGACTGTGCCACTGTCCACAGCAACACCTTAATGTGGTTTAACAGGATACATTAGCTTTTAATGGCACTTAATTGTTCAAAAAGGAAATCCATAACCACATAAGGAGAAAAGTCAAGTATTTCCGAGCTCTTTATAAGAACAATTTAGAGCAGACAAGTGCTTTTCAAACCTTGGATTGGAATCAGTCCGACAGCCTGGCCGTGAGAGGGATGCTCTGCATTTTTAAGGCTACAGTGCCACCATTTGGTCATAAAGAGGCTTTCATTTCACTGGACCCGGCACCCGGCGATTCCAGTCTGTCGTTAAAAAAAGATTCTAAAAAAAAAAAACTATTTATAATGGTTTATAATCTGAAAATCCTATTTTGAAATGAATTATCTCATTCCAAAATAATGCCATCATAATTGTCTTATTCTGCACGGGATTATCTTTGAGAATGCAGTGCCTGGCTCCACAGTAGACTATAAAATGAAATTGCCTCAGCTTATGGTATATCATTTCACACAAAAAAAAGAAAAGAAAAAAAAAGCTGGGCACAGAATACTTCCAGGTGCGTGATTAGAGAGGGAAGAGACCATTAAATCCCTCTGTTAGTGTTGATAGTTTATCTTAGGTGCATGCCTCCGTAGATAATGAGCTATAACCTGACCTTTAAGAACAGGGGAGGTTTGCTGAGGAGGAATGGTGATTACAATCAATTAGGACTGATGACAAAGCACCAACAATAACCCTGTGGCTCTGTGTCGGTTTGCGTGTGTGTGTGTGTGTGTGTGTGTGTGTGTCCTTGTATTTTATTCACACATCCCTCCAAACTACCCTGTTTTGTGTAATCAACATCTGTTGTGACAGGCAACCTCCTCCTTTCTCAGAATGGCCCACTTCAGATAATGAGTGTCATACCAAACTGCAGGGCAAAGGCTGATTTTACTCCTCTTTTTACTCCTCCTCTTTGGCCTCCGCTCTCACTTCCCTCTGTTTCCTCTCATATCATTCAAGACGCTCACTATTGAGAACCTTGAAAAAGAGAGATGAACGCTCTTACCGCACTGCCAGAGCTCAGTATGTGGGGGTGGTGGATGAAATAGAACACAATCATGTCTTCTTTATTGAGAGTATAGGATCCTTCACAGTTGACTTGTAAAGAAATTCTCATGAAAGCTTTTTTTTACTTACAAATTTGAGTTATTCAAAGTAATCTGTTGTGGAATTTTCTTACTTTTTCTGTAATTACGGTTTCTATCCCTATTGCTGAATTTATTTCCACAATGTCTTCTGCACTACATATGACAGTCATGCGTCGGGCATTAAGCACTTTTTATTCATGGACGCAAACATACCCACATTCACTGGTTTGTCATTGACTCCAACCCTCAAACAAATGGTTTAGGCGCCATCTCCTGGTCACTTGTGTCATGTCCCCCACTTTTTTGTGACCACAATAAAGAGCCACTAAACCTGTTTATTTATTTTGTCTCATAATACGCGGTCTTAAAAATACATTACTGGATAATGTAACATGAAATAACGATATACAGAGGCACAGATAGTAATGCATTTCTTTATAAAAGTCTGCCAGTATTTACCACTCAGCACTTAAACTCCGTTTTAACTCGACTATGTATACTCCATCTTCAATGAGATGTTTCTATGGTGTACAAATAAAAGAATTTACCCCAGTGTAGCCTCAAAGTTAATCGCCTCTGAAATAAGACCGATAGCAGCAGACAGGCAAAAGTGTGAGACTGCACATAATGTCAGTTCTGTAGGATTTGATTAAAGGAGACGTCCAGTCTTTAAACTTAATTCATCTCAGAACACTTTAACACTTTTTTTTTTTTTTCTTTCTCCCAAGATGGAATTTGTTGTCGGCACAAACGAGTGAAACAAATTATTTTTTGAAAAACCCATTAATGTCATAAACTCGGTGAACTCTGTTCAATCTAGCATAACCCCCGCGTTGACTTTTACTACAGGGGAGCTCCTCCACTTGAAAAATCTCCAGATTTCTTCTTACATTTATTCATAAAAACCAACAGATTGAAGTGTCAAGTGGCAGGAGCTTGAATGAGCGGCAAAGCTGTTACAGCCTTTCTTTTGTGTGTGCATCGCCATAGCTGAGTGTGAATATCAAAAAAGTACAGGTCTCTTTAATCAGGGAAGTTCATGGATTTATATTAAGAGCCACAGTGATTTTAATACACACTGGCGAGTGATCATGTTCCTGGACTGGAATACTACAGACATTGATGAACATTTATATATACAGTATATAGCACAACACTGTGCTATACAGCATCTACAACGCTACACCTGCATTTAACAAACCTATTTATCGTGGCCACTCTGTGACCCATTTACACTTCTGAGTGATCAATGATGTCAATGTCAAGTGTCCAAGTACCAATGTCCTGGAACATCTAAATGGAATCCAGCCGTCTTTATTGTTGGAAGTTACACCTGTATTTGTCATAGACATGTAATAAATAAAAAACTACACTATTTTATCACGTATATTTGGCACATTTGCAGTATAAGATGCCTAGTTATAGCGACTCATATGTGAACATTTACTTGAAATATTTGTCCCTTTATATGATTTTAGACAAGAATAACA
This sequence comes from Solea senegalensis, assembly GCF_019176455.1. NCBI lineage: Eukaryota > Metazoa > Chordata > Actinopteri > Pleuronectiformes > Soleidae > Solea > Solea senegalensis. Next base: position 19,592,047 of record NC_058036.1, read on the forward strand.
GTCCAGTACTATAATTTTAAGTGTAAGGTGTCTCTACATTGCTGATTTCCTGGGGTTTTCCTTGTATTGTACATGGTAGACAAAAATAAGCCACATGCTTCAGTTTACGGAAAAGTCATGTCAATCCCAATATGACTTCCTAGTGAAATAAAGGTTAAATGCTATAACTTTAGGTTTCTGGATGGGTAGCATCTCTGGGCTGTGGGTCGTATGCAGGTCACAGATTTGTTCCCACATTCCATTGCAATTGACACCTTTAATAGTTTCTCCCATTAACACAGATAGGACCCACAAGGCCACAGAAATAGAATTAAGACCATAAATATACATAATATTAGTATTGTAAAATGTATGGCCATATAAATAGATAATTAAGATAATACTATAAGCTAATATGCAATACATATAAATGCCATCTTTAACAATAACGAGACAACATGTTATATAAAATGAACAAATCCATCTCCTGCACTCTAGTGTTGTACTCTACCATTTTGAACACAAGGGGGCGCTTGGGAGCTATTAAAACAATCACATCACACATCAGTATCAAATCTCTCTTGTGTCAAAGGAAGTGTTTTTATAAATCTTAACAGTCTTCAGCTTGAGGACAACTGGTTCAGCTTGAGACAGTATAGTCACCGGCAGTAAATTCAGGTTAATCGCTCTCAAAAAGAATGAGAGTGTGCTCTTACTGCAGACAAGTGAATGAAAGGTCAAATCAAATGACTCATAAACTAATAAAAATGGGCGAAAAAGACCAACGGAGGTGCAAGGTGGAATGGTTATAAACAAGGAGGCGTATTCACGTGAAGTGACCACTCCTCTCTGTCAGGCTGTACTTCCGTGTTTACACACCCACAAAAAACAGGACACTAGTGGCCGTCAGATGAATGTTTACCCAGCGAGCATAGAGTAGTGGTGAGGAAAGTGACAGCCACACTGGAGGCTCGGTGTATGGTGAAACACAGGTGATTTCGGCTTCCACGGTTGCAATTCACAGCGGAATGTTCACTCGAAGGGGGCATGGAGACGTCAAGAAATCTACACAGAAAGTTCTGGACCCAAAGAAGGATGTGCTCACCCGGCTCAAACACCTCCGCTCACTGTTAGGTGAGTGAAATGTCACCGAGCTTTTGATTCTGCAGCGCCGAGGTTTTGCTAGCCTTGCTAGCTAAGCGTCAAGCAGGGACCGCGGCTAGCCGGCTCAGCTGTCACTGCGCTCACTAATACTAAGTTAACTCACTGGTAACATGGATGACACAACGCTGCGTTTGCTGTTTAAAATGTTGACATTCACCCTACACGTTTATTCACACGTTTAACGCACTAATAACGGATAAATTACACTGTCATAACGCATACTAGCTAATGGGAGCTAGCGCTACTCGCGGCTAACTAGCCAGCCACTGCTAACTGATGCTGCCTGTCTGGTCAGTGCATCCGTGTCTGAGGAGCAGGTGCTCACCATAGCCTTTGTTGCCATCACTCCTGTGTCAACCTGTTTTAAAACGTAGAAAATGTAAATAGTCCTACGTATTTCAGTACTCCTCTGCACAAACGTAGTGTTAGTCCCAATTTGAGCGTTTAAGGGTGAAGTGTTATGGACAGTTGAGCGTCTCTGAAGCTGGTTCAGTTGTCCATCTGGTTACACTGCCTAAGGAAAATTAGCTTTAATGATATTAATGAAGAATAATTGTAAATGTCACCAAGCCCTATGTTTCATTCAATGGAAACAAACTGTTTCAATCATGTTATAAAATTATAATGACCAAATTAAAGTCATCAAAATGGTAATCAATGTTTAAAATGAAGAAGCAGTAGTTTAGTGTCACACAAAATGGAACCAGCTTTAATCCTATTGTGTAGGTTCTATTCCATGATCAGATGAAAGTCCTGATGCCAGTTCCAAAACACACTCCCATGTCAGACAGATAGTTACTGTCACAAAAGAATTTAAGTTCACATACTGTAACTTATGAACAGAAAGTAATTAAATCGCTCAAAGCAATATCTGTTTCTCTATTGTCCACCCTGTCAGTGTGCACATGTCGCTTTTGCATATTACCCCACCAGTATTATTGTATTCCAACCAAGATCGTAGTATTAGAGACTGTAGTTTACATAATTTAACAATTCTGTTGTTCTCAGTGCATCACAAACAAAATGGGGTCAGTGGATATGCCGAGAAAGAACTGAGAGGAAGGAATCTGTCAAGAGGGAATTGCAGGGTTTGTAGGGAAGCTACAAAGGAAAATTATAGGAATAATATAATGTTTGACATGCTTTTTACTCCAGAACGTGTAGGCAAAGTAGGTCACCAATGTGTATGTATTGCTCTTTTTTGTCAAAGGATGAACGTCGAGTACTATGGATATTTTTATTTTGTCATGTGTTTATACTTTTATATACTGTACATATGTTTGGATGTAACTCCAAAATAAAGGAGCAGGTTTCTGTAAGTAGAATGTGTACAGTAGTAATAGTAAAAAAGCCCTAGAGTGTAATAAAGATCTTTCAAATCTCATTCAGACATGAAAACACAACCTCAATAAAGTTACCCATCCTCCAAAAATGGCTGCCAGCTACTTTCAGGCAAAGTCTAAGTGTAAAGATACTGTATGACGACAGAGACTGGAGTAAGTAAACATCTTTATGGGAGCGTTTCAGATATTTGTTTAACTGAAGCATGCTTGCCTGTAACTTTATCATAGTGCTATGTTGCTGTTGCTTTTGTTGATTTCTTGTACAGTGTCATAGCTGTGAAAGCCACCTTCTGTTTCATAGTGGTTCGTGGCTTGTGCAGATGTTGCTGTTTTGGAAGTTAATATATTAGACCTCTTTGCTACCATGGCACACTTTCAATGTCAAGACCGGACTTCAACCAAATTGGAGGTCAACATGGCACTCTGCGTGCCCTCTGTTTTTCTTCCCCTCATGTGCAGTTATAGATAAGGTTTGTCTGTTCAGCAGCAGATAGTAGGACCGACGTTACTGTCCCCAACGTGCCAGCTTTCAAGATGCTTTCAGGAAGGATTTCCTCCTGGTACTGCTGGTTCCTGTGTGGACAGGAAGCGCTGATGAAAGATGGGCTGCTGTAGGACAGGACAGGGACATTTCTTTAATTATAATTGCTCACAATTTTATACTATCTTGTTTGTTTGTTCATATTATTAGCTAGAGAAGTAGTCACAATGTAACCATAATAGTTAATTCCCCTTAACCCACCTGTGACATTGAAAATAGTCAAAATGTCAGAATTGTTTGAGAAATGAAGAGTTACTGGCAGCTTGTTAACCTTACAGCAGACCTTGCCAAATACCTTGTGTGTGAGGTGACAAGATTAAACATGTCATGTGTCATTGTGGTTATGGCATTGTACCACCAGAATCAGAAATGTATTATGCTTACTTGTTGAGTAGAGAGTAGAATTGAGGTAGAAAGGACAATCTGTGGTTGGGGCTATTTTCAGAGTGGCCCTGTATTGGTTTTCTGCTCACTGAGCTGTGGGATAGAGTGTGAAAGCTGCTGCATGTTAATTCGTTGGTCATGCCTGGCTTCATCTGGCTGAAGCTGTTAATTACAGGAGCCCAGCAAACCACCTGATCGCCCACTGCATACTGCTATTTCTCTGACTGTTTTGTAGTTTAAAGTTGTTCTCAGGCTCAGTTCCAACTCACTTTCATTGCATTACCCCAAAATGTAAAAAAAAAAGTACCTAGACAGTGATGGTAAATTAGTTTTAACCATTCACAGGAGTTTGTCTGGGAAATACCATAATGAATCCTGAGATATGACAGATATGTTTCTTTTCACTTGCTCCCTCCACGGAAGGGTCAGAATGTCAGGTCAGCTGTAGAGCTAAGAGTGGTGCTGGAGATGGTAGATGCACTTTCTAGCTCAAATCCAATGTGCTGTCATGAGGACTTCAGCATGGGCTCTGCGGTTGAAGGACAAGTAACTACATGACCTAATGAAGGAAACAAAAAAACAAAGATGTTTTTGTTTCCATTTGTTCTCTCACAGTGGAGTTAACAACCTTAAACTGAACCTGTCTGTGAACTGGAATAACAGTGACTGTGTTGTTAACACTCTGTTTGTGATGGGATTTGCGTGTGTTTGTAGTCAAAAGGTAATGCATTTTCAGGAAGCTCCGTGCTGATCTTCAGAAGAAGTGAAATGTAGTTTTATTACACTTTACCTTGTCAGTGTGCAGGCTCTAAGTGTTGTTGAGGTCAGGGTCAACTGAAAGTGCTGCTGGCATAAAAGGAAATCACAAGGTGAAGCACCAGAGGAAACAATGAGCACAACACTGGCAAGGCTCTTAAGGAGGTCCTCTGTGTGGTTGAAGTAAAGGCTGAGATCACTCGACTTCTGATTCTCCCCTTTTGTAAAACACTCAGATTAGACTTGTGAACAACTTCAGCCTCTTGTCGTCTTACATCCCACACCATGATACCAACACTTAAGAGGTTTTCTCTGCAAATGTAGTTCAATATAACCACTATAGCAACAAGGCATAAATATGTTTTATTACTTTTTAAGGTCTTTGTAAGGCTTTTGTTTTAGTTCCTTTAAAGCTGTTGTAACTGAGGTTGACTTGTGTCTATACACACTTGTGATAAGAATAAAAACCCACTAGCCTCTGTGCCCCACTCATTTTTTACTTGATTTTAAGGAGTACTCAGTCATGCAAAAACAATCAAGAGATTTGCTTGATTGGTGATTGTCTAGTATAGAAGTACCTTAGGAACTAATAGTTAAAACATATACATACAGCGATTATATGCTCTATACAGTCCAGCTGAATTGTTTACAAATTCAGATGCAGAGGCTGCAATTTATTTTCTAGTGTTGATTGTTCTATATTCTATGCCAATTCAGAAATGTAATGCGTACATGTTCAAAACAATTTATTGCTTCAAGTTTTCATCTTTCATCTAATATTTTGATGGAGTAATCTTAATAACACCATCACTTTAATGTAGAACACAGTTAATATTGACCTGAACTGTGACTTTAAAAAATAACTATATTGGAATCAAATTGAAATTGCAATACATTGCTGAAAAACAGCCAGCCTGTCAAGTGAACTTAATTGGTACAAATAATGAAATTAACTAATACTTAATTAAAAACTTAATTAATTAAGTTTCTGAAAACACTGTACCTGCTGTTGTTTGTGTATATAGTATAACTATATGCCTCTGAACCAGTGGCAGTATCAGGATGTGCAATTTGTAGTATAAAGAAGTACTGTGCTTGCTCTCGCTGGGTCATTAGAATTGCAAACTACGCCACGATAAAGCAAGCAGCTATTTTACATGATTGGTTCAAGATCACTGCACCTCGTAGTGTCATATAGGCTCTAACTGATGTTGTGTAGATGCTGCAGTGCATTTATAATAAAAAGATGATTTTTTGACAGGTCTTTACTGCTAACACATATGTTTTGTTAATTGTATTGGGCTATGGGTTTCTTTGGGTTTGTTTTAACAGTTCTTAAGGGCTTCATTTATCAGTCTCCATTCACTGTGACCTTTTGAAGTCTAGAACCTTTAAAAGAAATAGGAGTTAAAACACTTCTATATAATGTAAAACTTCCATAACACAGCTTTAATTTGTATCTTTTAGTTTCTTTGTTTGTATTGTATATTCTTGGCAACATATTCTAGTATTAATAGCTTTGTTTTTTTGTTATTTGGTTTTATATCCTAGAGGTTATGGTTTTTAAATATAATGTACAGAAATCTGTGTCATCATTCTTGGCCTTTCTTTTATTACCGTCATGTGTTTCATAACTTTCCTAAAACCCAGATTTAAAATCACATGGTGCTGAATGAAAGCCGTTTTTCTTTTAGCTGCTGGTGAGCTGGAGATAGGAAAACGTCAGTGCTCTGTGTTCTGCTGTGGATAATATCTGTGTGGTTCTTACGCAGCACATGGAAAAACCAGTTTGTCTGGTTACACTGTGTACCTGTCCTGCGTTTATAATAGCCAAACCTAACCCAGCACTTGTGTTTACTTGGGCAGCACGTGTCAACAAGATTTGATCTCAAAGTGGGATTTATATTTTATGTTGCCTTTCTGAGTACCCAAGTGTTTGCTAATCTGCAATGGACTTGCAGTTTAAAATCTTAAAGAAAATAAACACTTAACCTTGGCTTGCACTGAGAGTTGTTAAGAACATACGTTTAAGTTAACCTTGGCTTGCACTGAGAGTTGTTAAGAACATATTTGAAGTTGGCAAATGTACTCGCTGGTACCGAGTGATAAACTGCTGTGTCTAGTATATACACCTAATTTAATTTACTTAATTAGGTAGCTTTTCTAGTATATTTAGAGGTTGATTTCACTACTTGATGCCACATGAGCATTTCTTTTGTTTATATAATTTTGTAGCAAGAAATGTTACAAAATGCTTTACAGTCCAATCAGGCCTAATCAAACAAGGCAAGGCAAGGTAAGAAAGAAGCCCAGCAGTTCACACACAGCAAACCCCAAGTATCAGTGGAGATATCAATCAAACAATCTCCCCTTTAACAGGAAATCTCTGGCAGAATCAGACTCAATGACAAGCAGCCACACATGATTTGTACATTTTTAAAACTTCTGAGATCTGATTCTTAATCTGGTGCAAAGCAGGTTTCCTAGAACCTTGATGCTATCTTGAAATGTTCCACTTATGGAGCCACTGTAATGTGTCCTCAACTGACCTCAATGGCCAGATAACATCATTGGTTGAACTTGAAAACCTGCTAACTTTTTTTAAAAAAAAGGGGATTTCAGTGAACCCGTCCCTGCAGCTAGCTGAAAGTTAGCTTTGCTGTGACTATTATACATGCTGTGCTCTGGTTAGATTTAAATGCCCCAATCTGTTGCACAGCTAGACACTGACAGCAAGTCAAGAGGCATTCATGCAGTGTTTGGCACATAGGTGACATAATTCAATAAAAATGCCTCAAATGTTGTGATGGCTGGAAAGCCCCTGCAAAGAAATGTCATTCCTTGAAATTGTTTTAATTTAGCTTTAGTTTATGTTGAGTTCTGAATCATAATAACAACCATAAGTAATATTTTTGAAAGTATTATTGATGTGTGTATATAACACTCTGATTATGTGGTTCTTATTGCAGAGCCAATAATGAGCATGTGGGGGTTTAACTAACAGACGAAGGATATATAAATTGTAGCTGATCATCTGCAGCATGCTTTACTCAATTATTTTTGCTAGCTTAGCAGTATGTTAATCATTCTTCACATTTCACACAGAGGATGGAGCAATGGCAGCTCACTTTCAATCAGCTAACCCACGGTCCAGTGCAGTTGAAATAATTTGTAAAACCAAAGATTTATCAGCCCATCATGGACGAGTCTCGAATTTGGTGCAGCTTAAAACCTGTTGAACAGTACGGTTGTAAGGAGCACTGAAGGCTCCCAGTGAGTGTCATACACTGTGCTACCCATTGTTATTGCTACCTTAAATTGCACCATGTGACAGGTTCTCCTCAGCTGCTGTGTAACAGATTTATTATTAACCTCTTTTGACTATGGACTTGCGTTTGCACATTTTGTGCGTTGTGCTCAACCATGAGTTGAAATAGTTAATAAATGACAGTCAGGTAATTAGTTAAGGACATTTGTTTTACAATCACACACATTTTAATTACTTTAAATGTAATAAACATATTTTACGTGAGCCTAAAACAATGAGGCTGTAGCTTGAGATAACAGCTCATGTCACCCTGTTATCAAGTCTGATCCTAACCCTAGCTGTCACAGGGGGTTGTACCGTGAGTGCTGTGTGCCATAAGCACTACAGGCTGCAGATATTACCTGACTAAGTCAGGGAAACATGGTGCATTTTCTTTCCACTAGTCAACAAGGTGTACAGTCAAAGCGGAGAGTTTTTTTTGGTTGTTTTTTTCCTTTTTTACCTCTGCTTTTAGATGAAATTGAAAAACAATCGCAAGTGAGGTTCATCTGTGGGCGGGAGACGTGTACCGCTCCTGCCCTGGGTGTTTGCCACGGCTGTCTAACAACTTCACCTCCCCGCTGCTTGAATGATCTGTATTGCAACTGTTTTGTTATGATATAATAAGGAAATTGTGACCTTTTTTTCAATCCAGTATATACAATACCTTCTTTGTTTGACTATTTTGCACAATTTGCCTACCTCCATATCTCTACATAGTCTGATTTGGAAGGAAGCTACCACATTTGTGTTTTATGTAAATATGTATATCGGCACGGGTGTGTGTTTTGTTAATTGATGTTTTGTCTAAAAACAGTTACTCATTAACATCTCTACTATGGAAATTTGCCAACTTCCTGAGCTCATATAAAATTTTGTCAGTTTTCTTTTCTACACACATTCTTCTTTTATCTTGTTCCTTAAAATGTGGAACAATCTATAAAGACTTTGTGTCTTAAGTATCACTTTGGAACCAGTTGACACACTGTGCCTATGGTTATAGTTTTGGAATCTGCCATTTGCATATCCTCGTATCATCGCTATATATAAAAAAAGAACACTCTCCTAATTTCCTACAGTCTCTTTGATTTTCTTTTGTTCCACCTTTGTTTGTTGACAACCGTTTTTGCGGGGAAGTGCCATCTACTCTGCATCCTTCAGCTTCCACTTTATCTACACCCCCCATTTCTCTTCTGTGTGTCGGCACCCTCTAGGCATCCCTCTGATGGGGCTCTTAAAGAGTCCTCTGTGTCTAATCTGAGCATGCTGCCAAAGAAACATATCAGTCTTTCTCTTGCCTCATCTCCTTTCTGGCAAGACTATAGTGCACCTGCAGTGTCTGCTAGCCCAGAGCTAATGTAAATGAGGGTATGTCGGATCAAACACCCGCTCAGGCTGCTTTCTGAGTATGACATCGCATATTAATGATTATGCTTCAGGTGGTATAAACAACATATATTGTAAGTTGCCTAGAGGGTCAAACTATGGTTTGACACAGCCTCTTAGTATTGCTTGCTCCATGTGCTGATCAAGTTTGAACAGGGAGCTGTGGGCAGAGTAGCTGACGTTTGGTTTGGTTGTGTAAATATACCATCGGCTTCAGCTGACGAGATGACCTTCACCTATTTTTTGCTAACAAGCCCAGTAGGTACACTGCTGGGTGCACTCTCTAAGTGCTTGCTGGGCAAACTCCGTTTAACAGCAGTTCATTTGAATAGCAAGCAAAAGAGCAGTCGTGTGTAGGGCGATCGTTTCCTAGTTAACATGAATGTGAAGGTATTTTGTGCCACAGCTTTTCAGCAGTTCATTCTACCATTTTAGGCTTTGCCCCCAAGAGTCACAAGGAGACCCTTGGTTATGAAACATCAGAACACCATGTTTATTCAGCAAGAGGTTGGAAAATAACAACGTGTTTGTGCTAGCATCGGGGTGGGACATTTTCTCCACCAGAGTTTTTGTGGAAATGACAGTGAGCTGATAATATCCACTTCCATAGAACATTTTTAAGAAGATGCTGTGTTTTTCTGCCACCCAAAATCTTACATTATGGCCTTCCGCTCTAACTGCACATAATTATTCTCCAGTTGGTCCTCCGACATGGGTGGAACGTCTGCCCTTCCCTGGCAGTTCTCAGGAAGCATATTCACAATGGAGAACACTGACGTCTAACCCAAACCAGCCATGGCTGTTTGGCATGTCTTTATTAATTTCTCTATAGAAGATTGCAGGTCTCTGCATCATTAAGTCATTACTGTCAATGGTAACTAGACAATGGTTCACGCAGTTTTTTTTCAGTTAACGATAACTCAAATTTAATTATCCTTATATAATACTTAAAAGTAGTTTAAGAACCTGATTACTAACTGTGTATTTAGCTTTATTTGGAAGCATAGGATGGCAGTTAGAACAGCAGCTGACTTATGGTTAATGGTGCCTAACCTTAGCTGGGTTAGGCAACATTAACCATAATGATTTAAGATGAGAGTTGATGGTGTCTGCTTCTGGAAGCAAATGAGGTTCAAGTAAGAAAGATAGTCATAGGAAATGGCAGCAGGTATTCTTCGCAAGGTGCATACGACTAAAATACATGTTGGACAAACAGAACTGTGGCTTATTAGAGAGCAAATGTCTAAAACAAAGAGGTGCACAACAATGCTCAAAAGTATAAGCAATGGCTTCTCGGATACTGCTGAAAATGCCACATCAGTCATCAGAAATTCAGTTAACGCTTATGCTACACCAGTGCAAAGCTTTTTTGCAAATCAGAAGAGCAATTGTGCTATACTGTCACAAAGCTGAATTTTTTCTGTTCCCTTTTTTTTGCGAAGTGTGTGCATCTGATCACTGAGTGTTTTGCTTTGATAAAAAGCCAAGCTATCAGCCCATCCAGCTGTTATCACCAGTATTAAGATACTTTTTCCCCCCCTGTATGATCCCTGCTCTCTAAAGCTGTTGTTCATCCAACATTGTTTTCCTGTTTTTGACATGGGAGTCTTACACACACAGAAGGGGTTTTAATGGAAGGGCACAGTTATCTTGTCAGGCTGAGGGGATACAGTGTCATCCACTGCATTCCCAGGCCTCAAGGAACAGGTTCTGTCACTTTCTGTCCTCACGCTGTTACCTGAGACGTTAGTGAAGCCATTGAAAGATGGATTTCACTGGATATCAGTGCTCAAAACCATTGTAGAAAATAATCTTTTCAGGCGAACATTTTCTTCTTTTCAAAACTTTAATGAGGAAGAACAGAGCTTGTAGATCAGGCATTGCAACTGCAATTATTATATTATATCTAGTGATCTGCCATTTATTTTCTCAATGAAACAGTGTGGCGTTTTATCCATGAAAAGCAGAACATTTAGGAGGAGCATATAATCCAGAACATGTTTACACACACTTGCCCTATTTGTTTTATTATCCAATCTGAAAGAGTTGCTAAAATATTTTATAATTACAAGCATATATCATATACTGTATATCATAATCTGGAACCTCCTGGCCCCAGTCCCACATTTGAGAACCACTGCACAGTAGATGAAATACTAATAGGGTGATCTGAACAAAATACGAACGAGTTGATATTAATTATTCAAAAGCCACAAAAGCAACCTTTAAGTGTGTTTGCATACACAAGAACATTATATTGATGTATATTGAATTTTGCAATATTGTTTTTTTGTTTTTTCAAATTCCCCAGCCCTGTTTGATACAGAGTGTGCATTCATTACTGGTTAGTTTGTTATGAAACCTGGACAGTAACTCAGTAAGTCATTTGAATAATAGAGGTCAAATGTCTATGAACTTCACTACAGGGAGGCTGATCAGTGTCCTGTCAGCTTTTTCCCTGACGGTTATTTTCCACCTGAAATTCTTGCTCACTGTCAGAAGTCCTGCGAGCTTCCATTTCATTTTTTTCCCCTCTCCTCCCCTTAAGGCCTCGCTCTCACCAGCCGTCATGCTCCAGTGGCTGGTTAGTAGTATTTGAGCAGATGGAGAGCAGTGAGTCTGGAGAGCAAAGGAAGACTGGCCGTGACGTCTCTGTGACATGCAGCATGACACCTGAACTAAACCCCCGCCCAACAACAATATTTAAATTAGCATTGCACAATTATTATAGCCTCCCTACTCTTTGTCTGTCACTCTCACACATACACACGGCATGTGCACTGATCACACCTTTTTTAATTAGACGAGTTTGAATCTCATTGAACATTAGACACTACATTAGTAACCTTGGAACTGATCTTTAAAGTGAGATCTTAATAATTATTGAACACAGACCAAAGCCAACATCGACATTCATCAATTGAGAATGTGAAAATACCTCAGTTGCTACTCCCCTGTTAGGGAAAGTTACTGTTTACCATAAAGTGACATTCAGCTTATAATTAGCCACATTTCACAATAAAGTAGTCTTTGGTGGTGGTGTTTGTCTGGGTATAAGCACAACTCCATTCTGAACACTTGACTGCACACCTGTACTATAATGACCTCTGGGATTTTAAACCAGGAGTGTTGTTTTGGTACAGCAGAGCAGTTCATCATTCCATCTGCCTCTACTGAAAATGGGCAATCTGGGTGATCTGATGCTGCAGACGAAGCCAAAGAAGCCAATGCTGGCAACACTGGGCGTAAAGAAATCAGTGTTGTCAGTATTTCTGTAAGGATAAGTTGATAATATAGAAAATATATTAGCCACAAGTAGTTTTACTCCATCACACATGTTGACCTGCCTTCATCCTTAGCCTCTGGTGCTGGCTGCTGTTGCTCGTATTCTGAATGTAAATTGTGGATTTTACAGATGGAGGGAGCAGGAGCATTGAGAAATGGGAGCAGGAGAAAGTTGAGAAATACAAGTGAAATACAATCTTAACAAGTGAACTGTTAAGATTGATACATTGTTGATATGGATATATTCTCTGTAGGGTTTTCCTTTTTTTATTCATCACATGTATTCATTTAAGTCTTCTTTACGTTCAATGATGCATTGAAAGGGCTCCTCCTGGCCTATATATTAAGTCAAAACTTGTTTATTTGTTTATCTGTTTGACTGTACACCTCAAACTGCCACAGCCAGGCCTTTATCAATAGTAGACCTATTTATGTCTATTAATGTTGATATCTAAATGAACTGCAGACTAATTTGATAATCAATTAATTGGTTCAAGGGTTCCTTTTGTTTTTAATAAAATGCAGCTAAGCTCTTTGATTTACGCATCTAAAATGTGAATATTGTCTGGTTTCTTTGCTCTTCCGTGCTCATTTTATGGATGAAATTGTTAAATTCATCCTAACATTAACATCCTAAATGTATACGGTGAGCACACGTTCAATGGCACATTTTAGTCTCTGGATATGAACTCTTAAATTGTACTTCTCTTTCCACCTTAAAATCAAACATTTGCTGTAGTGGTTCATCAGCACAGAAGAGGGATGATTTAGACATCTCTGCACTTTTCACAAGGATTATGAAATAAACGGACAGAGTTGTTTTAACCGCCTCCTCAAATCTCGACTTCGCTCTGCTTGTTGATTACAGGTGCTTGAAATAATGCAGGACAAGGAAGTTAAACGGATTGCCTTGATTTTTAAACCGATGTCTGTGAAAAGGGGAAGTAGTAGAAAGTCATTTTGTGCAACAGTGGTTTTAACATTGTCAGTTTTTAATTAAAGAGACAGCAAACAATACAGGCAGCATCTTAGAATTAAAGAATTAAAGAATTAAGACGCAGTTGGTTGCCTGACAGTTTTTCAGAGCATGTCTCTCAGTAGTTCATAGCGCAACTAAGCAAATTGAATGTGCATTTCTTTTTTAAAACAAGGTTTATTGTGTTTTTTTAATGTATAAAGCCAACTTTTCCATTTCAGAATCCCACTGACTGTGTTTCTCTTTTTCCTCCACAGATATCTTTGAAAAGAGTGAACTGAAGGTATTCTTTGAAAACAACTGTTCTCAGATTTATTTTATCTTCTATGAAAATTTCATTACACTGGAAAGCAACTTAAAGCAAAAAGGTGAGTGGACACTATATGTTTGAATGTTAGAATGTTAGTGGGGGGTGAGTGCTTGAGTTACACCATTGTTCAAGCCATGTGACACATGACTGGAGTTACACTATTAGTCTGCTCTGTCTAAACAATTTAGCACTAACAATTTGTGTGAGTGGACCACTTTAGCAAACCTTTGCTCCTGTACATTATGTAAAATACACTCACCAGTACTGTCCCTCAAGAAAGATGCACATTTTATTGCGCACCAATTTTGTTGTTTACTCACCCCCCAAATAAATGGAATGGGAAACACAGCACATGCACTGCAAATCATTACACAGTACACAGACGAGCTGTGTGTATGAACACAAATCCCAACTCGGGTGAACCAGACATCAAATAGACTTTACCCTGCCACAGTCTGCGTTATGTCCGATTGAGCTGGTAAGCAAACATGCAGCGTAAAGGTCTGAAAGCAGCTGACCATTGTAAAAGAATGCAAATATTCCATTGTCATGAACATGGTGATTAGAAGCGCTATTTTGACTATACACAGTCTGGCCATATATTAGGTTTTAATATGGTTTTGTTTTACCTGCACGCTGAGTAGTTGAATGGTGGTTCAATAATTAACCCTGTCCCTGCTCTCGATGGTGTGTGTTACAGAAAGGGTTTATTTCCCTCCGCCCCATGTGCACAGAGCAATGAGTGTGTGTTTTATGGGGAATGAGTGCTCACAATGTGGCCCATATTATGGTTACATTATTGATGAAACTAATGTAGTGTAGCTCCAGGTTGTATGTTTAAAAAACATCCGTTCCTTTTTTTTTTTTTCAGGGAACAAATCTCAAAGGGAGGAGCTGGACTCTATCCTCTTTATTTTTGAAGTAAGTCATTACGTTCTTCATGTTTTTGTGCTCTCTGTTTTCCACTGCCACAGCCCCAATCAGTTTACTGCTGATTTCTGGAGTTGAACCACAGTTTCCATGGTGCCGTGCTGCAGACCCTAGTTACTTCCTGCATTCTCCTCAAATAGCCGGGAAATTAAATGGAGATTGTGCTGATGGAAAAAAGCCTAATTTTCCAGACCTTGACAGGTTGTGGGAGTAAGGTTCAATTCTTGTTTTTAAAACCTAGGTGTGTATGCAAAACAGGGGACGCTCATCTTTGACTCAATAGCACCTCCCACTGTTTTCCTGAACACTCTTACATTACACATACAGGTTAAAGTCCCTCACCTTGTTTTCCCACCTGACTGCAAAGGCAGCTCCAGTTTCCAACACAAACAGTCGCCTCTCCTGTTACATTTGCGCAGGGCAGGGCTGTAAGGATGATGACAAATCAAAACAACAAAAAAAAGTGGAGCAGTCTGTTTGTTCCTCATACACGATGTCTTGTCCTAGTTTTTCTACTCATCTGGGAGCAGAGTGTGGAATATGCATCATGGCATCCATCAACATTTGAGATCCACTGAACAGTTGTAAGGAACATGGAAAGTCATGATCACCTTACATCTGTTGTGTTCCATCCATCCATTTTCTACCGATTTATCCTCAACATGAGGGTCGCATGGGAGCTGGAGTCAATCCCAGCTGACATAGGGCAAAAGGTGGGGGTACACTCTGGAGGGGTCGCCAGTCAATTTAGGGCGTCCAATTAACCTCATCTTTTTTGTTCCTGTCTTCTATATTAATTATGTTTATAGTATGCAGTACAATATAGGGAGTGTGTCATATGCAGTTTGTTTGATTGTGTGTTGATAACGCTGATTCAGGTTAGCAAACAATTTTTAGAATTTCTACCTAAGGCCTTTTTGTCTGCTGATTTGAAGCAAGATAAGTCTCTTATTTAAGAAAAAAAAAAGAAAAAAAAAAGTGATAAAATGTTGCTCCAGTTTTCTCCACACATGACAATTATAGCCTCCCAGCTACTCCACATTCAGTCATCTGACCTGTAAGTAAAACCTGGATTCAGGCCTGCTGCATATTTATGGAGTTATCTTTTCAAAAAGGACTAAGATAGAAAGCAGCTTAACCCTCATTTGTCCCCTTTTAGCCTGCCTGTGACGACATGTGTTTTTACCCGTGCACTGAGGAGATAATCTGTCTTTGAGTGGTGTGTACAGGACAGACACAAAGATGCTTTGATCCTTCACTCTGGTCCACCCTGTCATAATTGAGCTGTCGATTTAATTTCTCAACTAACTGAGTATTTGTTTGGTCCATAAAATGTCAGAAAATGTCAAATGGTGTTTTCCAAACCTTGAAATGACGATGTTCTCAGATGTCTTTGTTTTGTCCACAAACCAATGTCTTTCAGTTTTATTGATTTATTTGTCAAAAAATGGAGAAATGAACCCTGAAAACATTGACATTTAAGAAGCTGTTGACGGGATTCCGTGTCAAAGCTGAAAAATCAGAAAGCTTGTTTTACTTATTTAAGAAAAACTGTAAAACCTAATAATCATCAAAATAGTTGACGATTAATACACACAAAACCACCTGAATTATCGTTGCAGCCCTAGCAGACACTGTCCTTTATGGCATTTAAGGTCAGGCATGTTGTATGGTCTGGAATATGATGTAAATAGACACAGATTTGCTCGCAAACAAAATTAATATGTATAGTGTTGCCTGAGTGTTATGTAACACAGACAGGACCGTGACAGATGCTTCAAAGATCAACTAACGTTGTCTTTTCAGGCAAGTGAAATTTGCATCATGATGATATTCCATCCTGCAGTGTGCTGAGTCATTTATTAGTTCAATTATTATCATTTTTTAGGTTAAAATAAAAATGCAGGATGAAGCTTTTTGTAAATCTGTATCATTTATTAAGTCAGATAAGACAATTGACCAGAAGATAAGCCCTTGCAGCCTTTATCCAGCACATCTGCGGTGTAGAAACTAACTATGAATGGATACTTGTTGAGTCAAAAGGCCATTATGTGCCCTTCTCATTATGTGTTTCCTGTTACAATTTTAGTGTAAAACCACAGTTATGTCCTAATTTCCTCATGGCAGATGGGAATTATGGTCCCTCACATCCTCTCACCTGAGTTTGGCATCACATTCAAGTCTGGCTGACTGATACAGTACACATCTCCATTGTGTGCTTGCTGTGAGTTGGATATTATGCGGATTAATTCATTGTTACGATGAGACATGTGACCCCTTTTCCGTGGGATGCTCTGGGGGACTGCGATCCCCGTGCTGAGTCGTTCTGAGTAATGGATATCTCGAGGGAGTAATCTTTTGTCCCTCCCCCTGAACTGAACTGCACTGGAACACCCCACCCCCACCTCCACTGCCACCAGCAACCGTCGCCATTGCCTTCCAGGATTTCTTTGTGTCTGCTGCCACAGAGGAATCCATGGCAGTTTGTGATGCTGCTCCTTGGAGCGACAGATGTGAGACCCGATCTCTGTGTAAATGCGAGAGCATTGCTTAAAGTCCATGCAAAGCGAATAGAGTCGGTCCTATATACGTCAGAAAATAGTGGCTGAGAATGTGTGGGAAAAATGTAAAGAATTATGGAGCATAGACTGAAAACCGTTTCACTCCAGTCTTGTGTTCGCTGTAACTAAGACCTTCAACACGCTGTATTGCTAGTTCACGCCTGAGTAAACGCACCTGCTCCTACACTACTGCCTTTGGTTTGCAAAGAGGCCTAGGTTTTAGGAACAGATTTAGTCAGTGTATTTGTTGTTTTGACCAATCAGGTCTGTTTTTTAAACAGGTGTCAAGTCTGACTAAATGAATTTGGGGGTTGCGTGGCACGTCCAGTGGACATCAGTGTATAAGTAAGGTCTAACGAGTGATTTTAAGTTAAATACAAATGTGGGTGTTGGAGCTAATTCCCTGGCATCAAACAACCCATCATGGCAAAGAAACATTAAAACAAATGCCCCACATGGCCTTTGTAAATACTTTAAGAGCTTAAGGGGTTGGCGATCCTCCTTGTGATTAAACTTGTAGTATTATTATTATTATTTTTATTACGCTTGTACACAGTACACAAGCTTTATACACATGTTCCACGTCTTTTCCGTTTTTGGTATACTTCTGTGGCACAGCGCCACATGCAGGCCTGGCAGATATACTGCTGCATTTATGGTCTATTTGGGAGGTTTCATGTGAATGATGAAAATTCTTCATACAATGCTGCATTTGCAGAACAAATAACAAAACGTTTTGTTTCCGTGTGGGTAAAGCCTCACAAAATGTGTCAGCATGAGACCAATGGTAATATTGCCTGGTGCTACAGGGTTTATACCTGAGATACAAGATTTTTTTTTTGTTTGTTGTCTCACTAAATCCTGTGTTTTAAGCTAGTCACATTCTACAGAAACAAACTTGGCTCACCATAAAGTTGCCTGGTGGGAAAAATCCTTTATTTCCATCGGCCGGAATCTGGAAGGCAAATGAAGGGAGAGGGTTCAATTCTGAAAGCATATAACTAACATAACTGTGGCTTTGAGGAAGATCTTTGTTATTGTTTGCTATTGTAATACTTGTCTGGACTATTGTTTCCATTAAAAGACTGGTGCTTTAACTTGACAGAGCTTGAGCAGTGTCCAGATATAAAATGCTGATTCAGGCCTATTGATTATTCATTTAGGTTTTTGATGGTTGGGTGTACTCGCGCTTTATGAGAGATTTCTGCCTTTTGAATCGATACTTGGCAGATGTGTAAGACTGTTGTCATGTCCTTGCCCTCGGATAATGCGTGTGTCCCTTTGGAACTCATTTCTGAGTTGTAGTACAGCACAGTATTGTAGGAGTCAGGATGCTGTCTTGCTAATCAGCGGCACACACACACACCCTCAGGAGTGTAAATGGTGAATATAAGAGAAGTACAGAAAATGTGCTGTAGCTGAACAAGAATGACTCAGGAAGTGTGTGTTGGTGTTATTCTCGGAACAGAACTAGTTATCTTTTTTTGTTTTGGAACACTGTTTTGGGTCACAAGACCAGATGGAGCTTCTTGGTAGGCATACTCAGCTCTCAGACCTAAGGCCATTCCACTTTGTTTACTCCCATATGACTGTTGGCAGGGACTGATCCTGGTGCCACTGAGGTTGTGGGACAGGTTATGGGAGAGTTCTGGGGCCAACCAAAAATCCAAGGGAAGTCTGTTCTTACCCACTTTCACTCCAGGATATGACCTCACTGTGACCTGTCCTGCCGTCTGTCATCCGGACCTGACTCAGCTTTCTGAATTCCCCTCACCATCCTGTCTGCACAACACCCTCTTTATAGTTTTAAGGCGGTACTTACTCCTTTATATTGGCACAAAGCTGCATTCTTGATTTATGTTTCTTTAACCAAGACGATGGCTTGAGATCGGGTCCGAGATCCTAGAAGAACAACCAGAATGTAAAACTATGTCCACAAAATGTTATTGTTTTGGTAAGACATTTTGCATCTGAAAAAAAAAGAAACTGGAAATCATTTACACCTGCAATGGTTCATGCAAACACACTCTTTATGGATTTATGGCAAATGTTTATTTAAATGCTGCTTACAAAGGCTATGTGTTGTCTTAACAAATGTTGGCTTGCATGTCTGAGAAATGAACCTGAGGCCATTTGGTTAAGTGATTTCTTTTTCTCCCTCTTTCCTTCTTAATGACCGTTATGACTGACAGTTCACCAGCAGGGGATTATTGGTTTATGCATAAAGGTAAATTTGCTCAGTGAAGCTCAGGTTAACATGGAACAGACTGAGTTTCTACCTTTTCCTTTGCCTTCAAAAAGGTACTGTTGGAATTCTGCTATTCATTTTGCTGTTTATATCGCGATGTGGTCGTTTCAGTAAATACATTTATGTGTTATGTGTCTTCTTTTAACATGAATGTTCATAATAGTCATTGAAAATTTCTTGACAGCCTCAACTCTGCTGCAGCTTTGGTTTCACAGGATGAGTAGAGGAGGATAAAGAGAAACCTGATCCTGATGACTGAGCAAACAGGCGCTGTGAATCCTGTTGTGTTTGATTGCACTCTTCTGCTGCCACCCTCTGGTTGCAGAGGAGAACTAGAGGGAAGATGTGTTTTACTAATTGTGGTAAAAGTTGAGGGTACATTTGTAAATAAAAATTGAATTGAGTAATAGTTTTAAAGGTAATTTTGTATGTCACACACGTTACCAGTTTGTATATATCAAGGTTAAGGTTAAGGTTGGATGTAAATAAGCTGCCTGGTTCAGAAACACATTCTATTTCTTGGCTAAAACAAACCTATTAATGACCTTTTACGCCCTCGTTGCTAACAATAATAGTTTTGTTGTGCTTGTTGTTTGCATGAGTTGGCCTGTACTATCTGTTTCCATTGTGCTTGTCTCTCAGGAGGTTTTCTTGTCCTTAGAAAGGTGCAATCATCTCATCCAAAACACAAACAATATGCAAATGACCGAATTTCCTCTGAGGGTGCTGCTTGTCTGCTGCTGTCTTTTAAAAGCCCTTGTAGACAACCTCTGGGAGAAGTTTATTCTGTGTCATGCTCGAGCCTCATGGCTGGAAACCTAAGTGCGGATCATGTAAATGCATTAAAGCTGCTGTTGTACCTCAGTAATGCTCCCATCTTTATGCTGGAGTATGGCTGCAGATTAGAGTAACTCCACCAACCTCTAGTCCGGCAGACTCTGTTTTCGCCTCAGATCATCCACTAAATTCCACATTGTTGCTGCCGCCATTCCAGCCCCACAGGGAGTCTTTCTGAGCTTCCTTCTCCATCTCATTCCCTTTACTCCCTTACTGGTGCTCAGTAAGGAGAAAGAATGATGGTGTTATTGTGACTACACACACACACACACACACTGAGAAAGGCTTAAGCAGGCTATCCTACTGTGTTACTGCCTGGTATAATGTGTCTGCTGCGGCAAGGAGACAGAATAAAGTAGGCCAGTATGGCAGAGCCTGTATGGAGATGTCATAATCCCATGTGGGATCAATAGCAAGGTGTAAGCACACACGTCTGTACACACACACACACATATCATTACATCTGGGGATCAGAGAGAAGTTGAGCATCATAGATCCAGCAGCAGCCCACTGCCCACCCCCTAAGTGATGTATGTCTATCAGTATCTCCAGTGTCGGTGATAATGACAGGGATTTAGTCTCACAGGATGAGAAAAGTTAATGATGGAGGATCACATGGGAGAAAGGCAGTTGTTGATTGACTCTGAAAGCGTTCGATGAGGCCGGGACCACCACACAGCTCTGAGAAGTAAACCATATCATTCATGTTGTCTTTCTGGCCAATTCAGTTATAATAATCCAAAGTTTGTACGACACAATGATCGGATTGTCAATTTAATGCACATACAACTTTCTTTGTATATAAATAATTTTATATACAATTTTGCCAGCTACTGTATATAATTTGACAATCACAACATTTATTTTTATTCCTTTCTATTCTTTAAATCTTTCTCCTTCATTTTCATTTATTTATTATGTTTATTGTACAAAAGAAAATCATGATAACAAGGTTTAAGTCTGTGTCATCTTATTGTGTTTTTTTTTCTGCAGACACTTGGGCTTTTTTTTTTTAATTCTCTGCATCGTTTTCTTCCCTGACTTTCTCACTATCCGTGTCAGCTGAGCTTTTTATCATGCTGATCAGAGTCGGTGGTCTGGTTGAGTGGGTCAGAGCTGCATGCGTAACACAGTAAAAGACAGACTTGACCTCTACATTGTAATCATGAAGTCTTATTGGGTCAGTGATTAGGATTTGATGAGAAGTGAGCTATTGGGGTATCAATTGCTCAAAGTGCACTTACTATTAACCAGCCACACATGCACGTACACACACATCTGCCCTCCTCAGGGCTTTTTCATCTCTCCAGAGGGACCCAGTTAACCTGGTGCCGCATACGAGAATAATGACTGGCTGCTGAAAGGTTAGGGCGCTCTAATTGAGTTGTAAAGCGGTTGTTGGAGAGGTGATGACATTTTTCAGTGCCGTCCCGTGTCACAGAGATCTGCAGACATGTGGGCCAAGTGGAGAGAAAGGGCGAGGTAGCTTCTTCTTTCTCTAAGTTTATACTGCACTTTTCCAATTACCAAAGCAAAGTCACTTTTTTTACCCCTTTTATTTCAGAGTTAAAATAAGATGACAGTGTCCGGAGAACTGGGAAAAAACCCATGCACACACACAGGGTGAACATGCAAACTCCATGCAGAATGTTCCCTTGTTCTAACCGGGGCTCAAACCCTTGCTGCAAAGGCAACAGTGCTAACCACTACCTTCTCAGACCAACAGTCCAAAAATCAATAAACAACCAAAGTAATACTAATACACCGAATACAGTTTGGTTTTTATTTGCCATTTTTTGCTGTTAAAATGATCTAAATTGTTGCAGATTAATCTTAGTTGGTAATCTTGTGACCTGATAATAAATTAGTAATAGTTTGAATACTTATTTTTGCTTAAAAGGCCTGTTTGTAGGTTTGCTCTTTGCACGATTTATTACTTTATGGTCATGTGTCGCTGTTGTCCAGCCTGTCCATATGAAGTGTATGTAAAGCGCAAAGTGTGTTGTCACCTCTTTTCTCATAAATGCAACAATGGCTGAACCAAGTGACCATTTCCATAACCACCTCATAGCAAGAAAACACTGTGTTGGGTAGAAAGTCAAGGGTGAAAATCTTTCTAATTGTAATCAGTCATTATTTCTTCTTTCTACAGAAAATTCTACAGCTTCTGCCTGAGAAAATCTACAGCCGATGGCAGTTTCACAGTATAGGTATGTATCGCTAACGTTAGTCGTAACTTTGTACCAATGTACAATACTATGAAGTCCTGTTAATGTCTCCTTGTTATGCTTGATTGGTTGTTACGCACTGCAAATGTGTGTTTCCTCATTATGCCTCTGTGACCTTGATGCAAGGTCATATAGGATAAAATGGTTGTGACAAAAACCATCACCACCACCACCACCATGCCCCAGCCTTCCATAATGAAGAGAAAAGAATTAGTCTAGGAGTGGATGTAAATGAGAGAAATGATAATGAGCACTTCATTTGAAATGCAAATAAGTCATTGAATTATGATTGCACGATTTAAAAAAACCTAACAAGAAGCGATAACCTCAATTATAAATGTTGTTTGTCAGCCTCTGGCAGTTAAACAGTCCAGGTTTAGATCAGATATCGATTAGCCCTCCCTCAAGCTAGGTTCACCTCAAGATGGATTCCCCACTCAATTTTTAGTTTTTTCTTAATCACTAAACAAACAAAGTCATCACAGGTTTTAAACTGCCTCATGGCCATTTTCCTGATCTCACAGACATTTCTTTGCCACTCATAAGTTCATGAGTCTATGGTCACTTTGTACTTTTGCTCTAACAATGTGGTGGCAGCTGGATGGCTTCTTACCATACCTGAGTTTTAATTGAATTCCTAAGAATTCATAACGTTTTCTTTCACATGTTTCCCCTCCCACACACATTCTAAAGGAACATTGTTGAAAACATTTCTCTTCCTGTAATCCATTCTTTGTGGTGGGAGAGAGTTGACCAAGAATGGTGCTAATGACTTTCAGTGTTTTTGTCCTTGTTGCTGAAGATAGCAAGGTCACAGACTCTTGACACAGACTGAAGAAAACACCTTTTGTTGTCCTCCATCTGCTTTTTTACACAACATAGACATTTTTATTGATTTAACCCTGTTAGAGAATAAGGAACTTAAACCGCTGTTCAAACTTGTGAGCTTTGTATTCCTTTGTATACAAGAACTCATGCATTATATTTCTTAAACCCTATTCTGGACTTCAAATTGCTATTACGACCAGGTTCACTATTTCCTCATAAGAACTGTGTTTTCTTCAGATTATCATGTCCTTACTCTTACGGAATGCCCGGGGTATTTAGCAATCAGGGCAATGTCTTTTTTGATTATGTATGAAACCAGATTGCCTTCATGAATGCATGGTGCTGCTAACTGATGTTAATTTTCATTAGGTTAATGTGAAGCCTCGCCGCTCTCCCCACTAGTTTGTAAGGATTGCCCATCAAGGTCAATCAGTGAAGATGACAATCAGGGCTCCTTTTTCAGTTTTGTGTTGCTGTGGAGTTTCTCCTGTGTTGTATATTTGGACAGCAGACGTCTTTGACAACCGCCTCTCTTCTTTCTCTCCCCCAGGTTCTATTCTAAAAAAGCTTCTACACACTGGAAATTCATTCAAGGTACTGTTTTCATGAGATATGAAACAACATTTTCCAGCCACATTGGTTCCCATAACACTGAAGTGAACTTCAGTTTTGTGTGTCCCATCAAAATGTCTCAATCTTCTCTTGTCCAGATTCGCTGTGAGGGGATCCGGCTCTTCCTTCTGTGGCTGCAGGCCCTGAGGGACAACTGTGCTGAGGAGCAGTTCCTTATCTTTGCCTGTCTGGTGCCAGGATTCCCTGCTGTGCCGTCCACCAGAGGGCCCTGCACACTGGACACCATCATTTACAACCCCTTCTCCAGTCCCCCTGATGGTGAGGCATGCTACTGCATGTGAACGCTGATCACATAGATTCAGTATCACTTCAGTATCCTCTAAAAACAAAATGAAATTATATTATGTCGTGTGTTCCTTTTTAGTTGATAACACTTTGTACTTTTCCTGTGGTTAATCAATGTCTTCTTCAATCGGAGCAGCAAAAGTGGTGCCTGAGGAGATTACCCCGCTTGTTCCGGCTGTGGCGGGAGAAAAAGTAGCAGATGATCAGACCTGTTACATCCTCGAGACCCTGCTCAAGTACATGGTCATTCAGGTAACAGCAAGTTAAGCTGAGGAAAAGATTACACAACATCTGACTTAAAATAAATGCATTCTAACATTTGGGTACAAACAAACGCAAATGTCACTTGTTAAGTGTGTAAAGTTAATGTTTGTCAGTTAATGTTTGTATGAAGTCCAAACATTTTACCTTCTGTGTACAGTTTCACACTATTGTGTTTGAAACAATATACTGTCTCTGTCTAAGTGATGACCTTGTCTGATTTTGTGCCGTCTGTTTGCCAGGCATCCAGCTTAGAATGGAAGAACAGAGAAAACCAGAACACGGGCTTCAGGTTTCTCTTCAGCCTGTTCAAAAAGTACTACCTTCCACACTTATTCCCCTCCTTCACCAAGCTCACAAACCTCTACAAGCCTTTATTAGGTAAGGTCACTTAATATTATATGCATCTAAAGTTTGTGCTGAAGCCTTTTCAGTTGTATTTACTACTGCGAAGACACACATGTACACACTGATGTGGAATCTCTGTTTGACATTAAATATCTGCTGCAGTGTTTTTCATAATTGATTAATCTGTCAGTTATTTTCTTGATTAAGTGAGTTATTGTTTGGTTAGAAAATGTTGATAAATGGTAATTGTTTTTTCCTCACACCGTGGACAGATGATGTTCTCCACTCTCTTGTTTTGTCCACAAAACAATATGATTCAGTTTTAATGATTTCATTGCTATATGGAGCATAGAAAAACACACTGAAACCAATTAATTGATTATTAAAATAGTTGTTGATTCATTTAGTAATCAATTAATCATTAATCAATCATTGCAGCCCTACTATTAGCCCAGAGGTTGTAAGTAAAATTTGTAAATATGGGGTTCATGGGGCCGCTGGTGCCAATAATGAAAATAATCATTATTATTTATTTATTTATTGTTATTGGCACCAGCTGACATCGGGCAGGGTATACCCTGGACAAGTCACCAGTCCACCACAGGGCCAACACAGAGACAATCAAAGTGTCCAATTAACCTCTGCATGTTCATCTTCCAGTGCTTCACAGATGAGTACAGTTTTAGATTCAGCTGGAAAATCATCCTTTTTTTTTCACCTTTCTTTCCACTCCTCACTCAGACCTCCCACACCACAGGCCGAAACCTTTGTATGTGCCAGTGACGCGGAACAATGAGAGCACCTTCTGCACCAGGGACCAGTACCTGGCACCCCGTGTGGCCTTCATCACCTGGCTGGTCACCTTCTTCCTGGAGAAGAAGTATGTCAGCAGTGCTGCCGCAGCACAGAGCACTAAAAACGGCACAGAGGTCATTCCCAAACTCATCCAGGTGAAGATGACACTGCCCTTCTGTTTATTTCTCAAACTGTCGTTGTGAGGGAGGAGATGGTAATGTTGTTGCCATCAACCCTCTGAGCAGTTGTTGTGTTTATGTGTTGTGTGTTGTACAGTACTGTTTTTTTTGCATGCATGTTCAAAGCTGTTAACGGGACTCGATTTGTGCATGCGTTTCTGACCATTTTCGTAACACATAGTTATTTTGAATAGATAAACCAGCTATTTCCAAGAGATATCTGATGATAAATAAATCACGGCGTTGTTTTATGCACATGTTGATTGATAAATGTTAAGTAAAAGGCTGGAAACAATTCTGCAAATGTATTTGGCAACCCAAATATATTCTGTGACCCAACTGAGGTCCCAGCCCAATCTCTGGAAATAACATAATGCAGTATAGTCCAACTGCACAACAGATATTTCAATGGATTTTTATTATGCTATTACATTCCCCATAAATATGACTATACATCTTATCAACTGAGGGATGTTGAGGTCATTGAGACTCTATTGTGAATTATTAAACCGTGCATAGACTTTCCTGTACCATGTTCAAGGGCTCTCACTTAACTCTGTGTCTTCTCTGCGGTGGCCAGACTGTCACTGCGGGCAGTAGCAGCCAGGAGAAGGAGAAGGCGTCGGATGGTGATCTAAATGGTCCAGCAGGGGAGCCTGAGAAGAGCCACTCCAACAGCAGCACGCTTTCAGGGCGACGGCCCAGCGATTCCAGTCTGTGTAGCATTGAGGAGGAGCACCGCCATGTCTACGACATGGTGCATGCCATCCTTCTGTCCACCAGGGACAATGTGAATTTTGTCAACGAGGTCTTCCATCAGGTACAGTTGGGTCACAATCAGCAACATTTCTTCATTTGAGGTTGTGAAATGAAATAGCTCTGTAGCTGTTGTGTAATGATGGATCATGATTATAATGTTGACTACGGCAGTCCTTTCATAACACGTACAATGTCGCCCTCTGCTGGCTGTCTATTGACATAACTCCTTCCTGCACACAGGCCACACATAAAAAAACATTTAAACTCGAAAGGAGTGAAAGGTAAATGTCCTTGTTCTCTCTCTCTCCTCAGGCTTTCCTGCTGCCGTCCTGCGAGGCGTCAGCGACAAGGAAGGTCATCAAAGTGTACAGGAAGTGGCTCCTGCAGGAGAGGCCCGGATTTATGACGGAGCCTGAGAAAAGTTCCCAGGCAGATGAAGTGGATGTCGGCTCCCAACAGATACTCAGCAAGGAGACAAACAGCATCCATGCACAGGTGAGACAATGCATTACACACTTATGTTGTGACTGATTATTATGTGGTAGAAGGATACAAAAACGTTAGTTATACTTTTAAAAACATTTTCTATTGTGCTTTCCTGAGGATCATTGTCTCCTTTGGTAATTCCATAGATTTTGAAGTTAATTTATTAGTTATTAATTGTCTCAAGCACTTAAATAGTCTTGCAAGATCTGAAATATACAACTTAACCAAAACTAAGACCATTGTTTTTGCTGACAAACATGGAAGTAGTGTCTTTGTTGTCTTTTGTGTTATATTTGCTGAATAACTGCCTGTCCCGCCTTGTCTTCTTTAAGATGGAGAGTCACGGGCATAAACGGACTTCTAGCTGGGGGAGAACCTACTCCTTCAGCAGCGCCATCAGTCGGGGTTTTCTCACTGAGGAGGCGAATAAGGACGTTAAGGCTGGCATCCAGCCCACACTACAGGTCTGCCTCTGTTTTGTTTTGTTTTTTTGTCCTGATAGCACATCATTAACTGTTTGTTAATGTGTCTTCATACACAAATACTTGCAGGTGTTTCTGACCAACTCCTCTAATGTGTTCCTGTTGGAGCCCTGTCAGGATGTACCTAAACTCCTGGAAAACCAGGTTGAGGTGTGCAAGGGTGTTCTCAGCATCTACCGTCATATGATCATGGAGCACACGATGAACACACAGACATGGTCAGTTGGATATTCACATGGAGCACACAAGATTTTCTCTGCGTTATCACAGTGAAGTGTCATTTCCTTTGAATATGCTGTCCGTGTTGTGCAGGGAGCAGATGCTGCAGGTGTTGCTGAGGATCACAGAGGCGGTGATGAAGAGGCCGCGGGAAAACCAAAGAAAAGACAGCTTTGCTGAAAGTTTAGCATCAATCCTCTTCAGGGTGCGTTAGACCTCACATGCTGTGTTAAGATTTATACCATCAGGGGACACAAACAAACAAAAGCTCTCCAATAATAAGCAGAAGAAGAAGAACATGGAAACACGTGTGAGGCGAGATGACTTAGTTACAGGCTAACGCACGTGTCTTTTTTTAAGACCCACCTTGCTTTATTAGACTAATAGTATTGTTTGTAATTCATGTAACCAATGTGCCAGCAATGTATAGTACATGTTTTAAATTTGAAGTTATAAAAGACGCTAGTTTCTATATTAATTAATGATTAATCAACCATTGGTAACTGTTGATTAAGGAAAATGCAAGCAAACTTGCTTCTCTTTTAATTTATAATACAGTGCAATTACTCTGTAATTTAATCTATGTAAATCTATGCAATTTCGTTTATGTGCAACCATAAACATTTGTTGCTCAGGAACATACTGAATATTTACTGTTTGCCTGCTTATCAGTTTATTTATTTATATATTTATTTATCGATCCATCTCTAGGTTATAAAAAAAAAAAAACACCATATTATATTGTATGTAACAATGTGAACCATGTGTTGTCCCAAATTACTAGAGGGTGAAATTTCCTGCATGTAGATGGTGATTGATATGCCGTTGTGTCATCATACATTCAGACCATCATCGTTGCATGGGTGCGAGCCAACCTGTGCGTGTTTATATCCCGGGAGCTATGGGACGAGCTGCTGGCAGTGCTGTCCTCTCTTACCTGCTGGGAGGAGCTGGTGACGGAGTGGGCCAGCATCATGGACTCGCTGACGGCTGTGCTGGCACGCTGCGTTTATGGCCTGGACATGGGCAACCTGCCTCTGGACAAACTCAGCGAACAGAAGGAGAAGAGGCAGAGAGGACGTGGTGAGGGGGGGGGCAGGGGTATTGGAAAGTGGGGCGGCTGCAGTTTGGGTTAAAACATGTTTAAATCTGTCTTGTTTTGTGTTATAAATATTCAAATGTATGAAGCTTTTGGCTTCAGTTTGTGAAAATTCAGATCTATATTTTAGATTAAGCCATATATAATTAGAACAACTTTTGATTTACGTTTCAGAATGAACTTCTTCAACTAGAAAACAGATTTTCATAGATGTGCCACAGCCTTAAAACCGTTACCATTTGAATGGTAGTGTTAGTACTGATCTGTGTAGATGTGTAATGGATTCACTGAGTTGATTAGTTTAATGATGCAAACTTAATGGCCAGTTGTTCACACGGACATGGACGTGTCCTATTAAACAGCTGCTTAGGGCTTACACTTATTCAATTCATTTCTTAGTCACTTGGCAGAACATTTGGAACAATGTGATTATCAGTAATCGATTCACTCAGTATGTCCTGCTGTCTGCCAGGGTGTCGTCTTTATTTAAACTAAAAAAAAGAAATGATCAACATTTAAAGTGTGGCCTTGACAGTGGGTTCATAATCTCAGATATTGACAGAGTTATAGTCAAAAAACATGTTTTAAGTCAGAGAAGTGTTTTGCAGGTCAGTAATGTTTTAATAGCGCTAAACACTCATTTAAATCTGATTAGTATTATTGCAAATGTACAATGTCTCTGCATGTCAGGAGTGATCCAGGACTCCCAGAAGGCAGCAGCTGTGGCTCGCTCCTTCTCTCTGAGCTGGAGGAACCAGGGTGAGCAGGGCGGCTCTGGAGTCCAAGAGCCCATGAGGATTCGCTCGGCCACCACGTCAGGAGCTCCTGGTGTGGAGAAGGCCCGAAACAATGTGCGACAGAAAGCCTCTGGTGAGTACCTGTAAGACAAATGATGACAGTATTGTTGTGTGCCCTGTGTGTTACTAATCCATCAAAGCAGGCCTAAATAAAATACAAAGGGGTGGTTTATATATCCCCTTAAGATGTGTATGCTATTCTATATCCATGCTGTTTTAATCTGCTGGCTTTGTGTGGGCCAACAACACAGTAGCAAAACATCAGACTGTCGTTTTATCAGAGTCATCATGTGAAAGCCTTAAGACAGGTCCATGTGTGCACAAGCCCAGGTGTTGTTGAAAGGCCCAACACCAAAGACAAAGAGACCAGCAGATGGCCCCTTATTGTTTCCTTCATATGTCACCGGCCAATGTCAACATGTTTCCATGTCAGCTTGATTGTGGACACACAGCACAATCCCATGACAGCATGTCAGACGTCCCCTCTGGACACTGATTGTCATTAGCTTAGTGTGTGGACTCTGCAGACACCACTTATCTGATGAGAATGGGGCAGGCTGATTATGAGTTGAGCTGAAAAGCAGTTGTGAAGTAACACGAGCTGCAGTACCTGTCTTAGCTGTCTTCATTTTATCTAAAGTCATAGAGGACAGAGGTGGTCGCTTTTCTTTTTCTGACTTGCAACTAATTATTTCTCATTATGTACATTATGTAAAGAAAACAATTGCTAACAAGGGTTAGTAGGTACACAGTAGTAATAACAATAACAATAATACACAATGTAAATGGAAAAGAAAATAGTTTGAAGAAGTAAAAATAAATAAAAGGATATGGGTTAAAGTGACAGACCCTTCTGACAGATTAATCTGTCGATTATATTCTTGTTTGGCCTAAAAAAATGTTGAAAAATGTTGATCAGTGTTTCCCAGTCCGGAAAATATTCACATTGAAGAAGCTAATAAAAAAAAACAGTCAATCAATTATCAAATTATTTGATGATTATAGTATATATATAGTAATCTTATAATAATCCATCATCCAGTTTATGTACCTTTTTAGTCGTGAGCAAAGATGGACATTAGCCACAGCGGTTTCAAATTCCCGTCCCTTTCTTTGGCCTAATTGGATTTCTCCCACATTGATCTTCAATGGCCCGGCAGTCCTCCTCCCTACTCCTCAAGACACGGCCCACACATCAATTGCTTGGCAGTTTTTGATAGTTTCATTAAGAGTGTATTTAGTACTCATTAATATGCATAAATGGGAAGCAGTGATCTGGCTGTAGCAGGGACAATGTCTCTCTCGCACTTAAATGTATAATTAAATTGTGCTGAAAGCAGAGAAGAGAACATCCCTCTTTCATTGCCCTCTTTGAGATTAACATTGAAGTGCTATCCAGACACAATAGCTGTGCCTCATCATTGACAACTGTGAAAACTTGGCTAAATTTATGCATGCAATTACAAAATAATAATATTGTTGTGACATCTTGTTTTTATAATGAAGAGAAAGACCGGATACTAATTAAGCTTCTACAAGTACGGACCCTGTTAATCCAACTGCTGCAGTGTTTTTTGGGTGCACCAGGTTTTATTTAGAAAGATTTGTTTTTATGTCACAGGATAATATGTTTTGATTGCAAGTAAGATAAAATGTAATTACAGTCAGTGTGTGATTAATTTGGTTTCTTAAATGCAGAATAATAAGTACAGCAGACTATTATTGTAACCCTGGGCTTTTGAGGAGAATAAAAAAGCAGTAATAGTCAAAAGCAGTAACTTGATGACAGACTCACTTGGTGCTGGTTTGAATAATTAATGCTGAGAGATATAGTAAATTAACAGTTTATGTTATGTTAAAGCAGATATTGGTTTCAATCTTTTTCTTGCTGTTAAAATGTCTTCTGGGTTTTTGTTTTTAGTCAAATTTCTTTCATATTCACATTTCAACATCTACTGCAGGTGACTCTGTCCAGGTCAATGATTGACACCTTGGTGCTTTATTTTGTTTGCGCTCTACTGCCCAAAGATGTATTAGTCAGTGGCAACTCCTTTACAGCACTCTGTACTTTACGGTCACTGAATACTGTCTTCTTCCCTTTACCTCTTTTCTCTTTCCGCTGTCTCATTCTTTTTCCTTTTATTTATTGCTCTTCCTTCCCTGATGGAAGCTAAGCGAAGCCAGTCCATCAGCAACTGCGTTCATCTGTACGAGGCTTTGCCCGCTACTAAAAGTGTTCCTATGCTGCTCCACACTGTGAGCTCTTTCTTGCCTGGTATCTCTTCTGGTAACTCTGCTTGCTCTCAGAGACTCTCAGGTAAAGTTTTTTTCTTTCTGAGAGCTGCATGTGTTTGTGTGTTTGTGAATGCCACCCTGTCTTTGCATTCGTCTTGTCATATTCTGTCACTTTTTGTGAAGCAGAGGTTTATGTTTAACCTTGGACATGTCACTGTTGAAGACATTTAGAACAGCCCTGCATTGCGTAGATGTAGTATCTGCATCACTGCTACCTGTGTGTGCATGCCCCATATCTTCCATAATGTCCTCATGAATGTGTCAAACCTTCAGATATATTGTGAATGCACACCCCAGTCTTGTCGCTCACGATTAACTGTGTGCCCTCTTTAATCCTGTCAGATGTGGAGGAATGTCAGCTGTCAGAATGTGGGGGAGAGGAGGAGCTTGGAGCTGGGGACAGCCCCCTGCCACGTAGCAGCAGTACCTCTGACATCACCCAGCAACTGTCTGAAACTTTACCAGGTGAATTTAATCCACTCAACTCTCATTTTTCAATGAAAATAGATGGAAAATTAGACTTTTGCACCTACACTGTGCTTCCACTAAGCATGTTTCACACAGGTGATTGCCTCTGCAATTATTTAATTCAAATGCATTATTAAGATTATTCTGGATGATATGTTATTTTTTAATATTTGATGCATTTAATATTTAGTTTGTACCAAAATGTTATTGTGCACTGTGGCACAAATTAAAATGATCAAATGAAGGGACGTTTTCTTTAATTAATTTTTATTTAAGTTGAATTAAGTACAACCCTTTCCATGCATGCACCTATATTGCTAACCTTTTAAACAGTCATTAACCTATCAATAGTAGAACTATTCCTAAATCCACGTGGTCTAATCCCTATTTTTCCTCCATTGTCTTTGGCCAGATGTTCAAAATGAACCCTCAAAAATGAGTCTTGCCTATCCAGTTACTCTGAAGGATTGAAGCCTTTTAAGATAACACTTTATAATTTCTCCTGTTGCACTTCAGCCCAGAAGAGGGACTACTCCCCAACATCCTGTGGCTCAGATAGCAGGACGTCTGAGGGCAGGAGAGAAAGCACCGAGCCACCAGTGGTGAGGAGAATCATCTTTTACAATACTCTTCATATAAATAACACGTATGTCCTCTTTAATGACTGTTTGTGTGGTTCTAGATCCTCATCCGGCGGAGCAGCAGTGCTGCTGAGACAGAGTGTAATGCTGAGGGACACACAAACTACACAAGGCCCAAGCTCAGAGAGAAAAGTGAGAGTTGATCAGTGTTTCCCTATGATTAAATGTAATGTCTATGTAGGTACTTATTTGTATCCTTCATTCACCTACCCTACCCAGGTGAGAGTATAAGCAGTGAAACATCCAATGGCTACCTTAACGAAGCTGAGGTTACCTGGCATGCCTTCGACGAGGAGGCTGACACTCAGTCCACGCAGTCGGCCCACATGGATGTGACGGCTGACCCCCAGAGTCAGGGGAGTCTGCTGCTCAGTCACAATGAGGCTCTAGCAGGTACTGTGAGCATGTACTCTGAGCATCCAACACCATTTTGGTTGCAGTTAAACGTCATGTTCTACACAAACATACACAACACTTTTTAGAGTCTGAACAGAAGCCTGGAGAGACACAGTTTTCAGTTTTTACTCTGTAATTCTTAAAACAGTTTTTAATTAAATTAAAATAGATTATTAAAGCAGCCTACATTTATTTTTTTATTCATAGAAGACAGGTTGTTGTTTTTATAAAAGCTCTGAATTTCATAGAGCAATCCAACGTAGATGAAATACATTATATGTGTCCAATTCATCTGAGGATTTCATGCCTCCAGTAACCCCACCCATGATGGATTACAATAGCCCTGTGCGGGAAGAGTGGTTTGGTAAGAAAGAGTATCTGCAGTAATGACGCCATATATTACCAAGCAGCCAATAACCTTTAATTGTAATGATTGCAGCCAATTGTTGTTGCACCTCTCCCCTCCCCACCCTTGTCTGTAACCTTTTGTTTGTGTGTTGTCTGACACGGAGATCATCATGGATTTGTCACTCCTCTTTTGTCCCTGTGCTCCCTTCCTGAAGCCCAGTTTTATCCCTTTTCCCTTGTCGTTTTTTTTAGGTCCTGACTGTGCCCTCCCTTCCCCTTCTGCCCCCCCGACCTATCACCACCACCACAACCACTACCCCCAGAACCCCCCAGCGTCACCAGCCCTGCTGGTGCACACAGAGTGCCCGCGGGACTGCCCCCTGGACGACACCATGCATCAGTCTGTCTTGCACATGCCTCACCACTTGGGTACTGCTCTCAAGCTGCTACTCATCGCACAGACCATAGATACCTCATTTACATCTGCTCTCTATTTTCAGCCTTTATCTCCCATCTCTATGTTTACTTTTTTTCATTCTCCCACTTTGCAGATCATAGTTAGTTTCTTAACTACATATATATGTCATTTTGAAATTGGTGATTAAAATAAACCGCCTTAGATCTGCTGCATTCATCTTCCATGTTTGTGTCCCTTCCTGTATTCCCTATCTTTCCTCTGCTCCCCCACTAGGTGGCACTGTCCTCCCACAGTTCAACCTGAATTCTTTTAGATGATGCATGAGACTTATGCCTGTTTCCCAAACATGTTTTAGTGCGGTGATTAGTTTTATAAGACCGATCTTAGCACTTGGACATCTTTGGGAAAATATGCTGGTACTCTGTATTTGGTCAACAACTGCTTTGACAAAAACTGGGAAGGCCTTGAAGTTGTATTGATATTTTACACATTACAAAACTTAAAATGCTTCTATCAAAAATGTTCTGCTGTTGTTGACCGAATCCCATATGCTCAGTGAAATTAAATTGTATGACTTTGTGTTAGGTACCAATTAAAATAATGAATTCTGTCACTCATACCACTCCAAACATTTTCTCTGACTGTGCAGACAGTAGTGAGTGCCTGGCTGATGATGTCAGCATCATTGCTGGTGGTACCCTGACTGGTTGGCATGCTGATTCAGCCTTTGTCCTTTGGAGAAGGATATTGGGTATCCTGGGAGATGTCAACAACATCCGCTGCCCAAAGATCCATGCCAAGGTCTTCTCCTACCTCTACGATCTTTGGCACAAGCTGGCCAAGGTAAGGTGGAGAGGCAAACATTTACATTTACGAAGCATTTCATCTCAAATGAGAATAAAATACATGTGTAGAAGTTTGTTGCCATGGTCAGTAATTTCGCGAACACAGATTTAGATACTTACCATGTGTGCTTACAGATCCGGGACAACCTTGGGATCAGTGTGGACAACCAGTCTTCTCCACCCCAGCCTGCGTTCATCCCTCCACTCCGAATGCTGGCCTCCTGGCTCTTCAGGGTATCAGCACCGCTCTACCTGTGATGGTTACATTATATTCAATATCAAAGTCTTTTAAAATTGAACATGTGTCTCACTCTATGTCATAGGCCACCATGCTGCCAGCAGAATACAAGGCTGGCAAGCTGCAGGCCTACAAGCTGATCTGTGAGATGATGACCAGGCACCAGGATGTGCTCCCCAACAGTGATTTCCTGGTGCACCTCTTCTACATCCTGCATAAAGGCTTCTCCAATGATGACCAGGTAAAGCCAGCAGGTGGCGCATCAGCAAAGTAGCCTGTTGTTCTTCGTTTCAGCACTAGATGGGGCACTAGTCAAACTCATGCAACACCTGTACATGGACCCTTTCTAAACACTGACAAACAGTAGTGGTTAATTTGCTATTTAGTATTTATTATTAGCTTAGATTTTTTTTTTTGACTCAGTGACTCATGTTAATCTGTTAAATGCCTGTCACTGAAGCACTTTGAGTATCAGTACATGATCACATTTGTACAAATCAGGTGATTTTGGGACGAACCCAGGATCAGAATAATAAACCTCAACTGTATTATCACTGGGCTTCTCTTTCACACTTGCCAACCTGTGGTGGGTAATGATGAAGGCGTCGCTGTCTGGCATCCTGCCCCGCTTTTCAGCCGCACCTTTCCTTGTATTTAAATCTGGCCTTGCTCTATTCCTTTAGGATGAAGCTGAGTGGAGATGACTGAATTGTCCCAAAACAAAGGACAGGGATAAAAGTGTGTTAAGGGGGTGTTCAGAATGCCTGAGTGTGTGTGTGTGTTAGTGCACTCCTGGTTTGGTTTCTATTGCACCTTGGCAGTGCGACAAGCTTGTTAGAATGTTTTCCATGTCGTTAAATAATGTTTTGAGCCCCTGCCGCGTATATGTGATTAATTAAGGATTGACGTCTGTCGCGCTCCGCTAGACTGACATGTTGGCCAGGGGCCCAGAGTAGGCTGTCCTGCCTGCCTGCCTGCCTGCCTGCCTGCCTGCGTGTGTGTACGCGAGAGTGTGTGAAGGAGCGGGAGGGGAGCCTGGGGAACGTAGCGTAGAGTAGAGCAATGAGGGGGGCACACTGTGGGACGAGGCAACATTCTCCAGCTTTTGTTGTGGCTCTGTATAATGCGTCAGGGGGCCAGAGCCAGGCTGGCCACTGAAGCATGCTCAAATTGGCCGAAGAAAAGAGTCCTCACGCCACACAATAGAGGACAGCCGCACGCCTGCTTAACATAAGAAAGTGGCTCTTACTATACCCCTCCTCTTTCCTCTTTGCCTTTACCCACAACCCCCACCTCATCCAAAATAGAAAAAAACATACATTTTTCAGACATATATGAAAGTACATTATCTTTTTTTAAAAATGTAATATGCACGTGCACGTTTGCATAATTAGTTAATAAGTATATTTACATTTTGTTATTGTGCTTGTGAAATATTCCTTTTTGCTTTGGTCACTTTGTGGGTGGAATATGTCATTTCCAGCTGACTTGTTAGACAGAGTATTTATTGTTTGTGTTTTACCTTTAAATACCCTAAGATTATTGGCCTTTCTTTCTGTTAAGCAGCCATGTTTTATGGACAGAAAGAGGAATCGCAGGCTAAATCCTCACCGTTATAATTAACTAAGCTCAAAGGAAAATAACTGTCAGTTGGAAGGACAATCCCTCCAGGGGAAATGAGTGCCAAGGTCAGGTCTATTGTCCTGACTGTTTGTCACTCCCTGGTCACTGGTCCCATAAAGGCATGATCATAACACAATAGCAGTAATCTATCTAATAGGCTTTCAGTCTGGACTGCAGTAGTTAGTTGTGTCAGTGTTTTATTTACACTGACATAGCTGCCTATTATTGCACGTGTTCATTTTGCTATGATGAAAGAAAACATGTTTTTTAGAACAGTCTGCAAAGACCAATACGTTGTATAAAGTGTTTCCTCACCTGTGTCTCCAGAGGTATAATTTATGCACGGCAAGAAATAATGTGACAGTTGACCCCAGAGCCACAAACATAACTGCTGATTAAACTTTTCACCTTTATCGTTATGTGGGTGGATTATATTCCTTCCCAACAGCTTGTGAAGGGGGAAAACCCCCACACTCTCACAGTGACGCCCAAGTTCACTAAATTAGATGGAAAGTGATGTAATGCTGAAATGAACCCTGTCACCCCAGGGTTCGGCAGGTGGACAGTGTATGCTTTCCTGGAGATAAGGCCAAATGAAAAGGCCCGAGGTGGCTGTGTTCAGCGTTACGTTAATGCACCTTTTGTTGACGCGGGGGCCATTCGTACCGCCACCAGAGCCACATGCAGAGACGAATTCCCATTTCTATACACACACGCACACAAACACCTCAAATCAGGGTTCCCTCTACTTACACATACAATAGAAAAACACTTTGCATTCTACATTTGTGGCTTTCTCTAAAATGCTCTTTTCAGGCAATCAAACAACAGTTTGGTACATGCTAATTACCTCTGTCTGCACTGCCCATTATGTTTCAGAGGTCAATTACCAACAAAATGAGGGTAAAATAGACCCTCAATCCTGAAGCTCTTCCCACCAATTTTCCGCACGCACATCATGTTGGTTTAACTTCCTGTTTATTTCCTCGGCGCGTACATTGGATTTCTCCTTTGTTCGTGTGCATTCCTTATTTACCAAACCTTCAGGTGATGGATGTCACAGATAAGTGTGGAGTGTGCGTCTGTGTAAATTGTGTGCTTGCGTGTTTGTGAAGTTGCCCCGCAGTTCAGCTACAAACGGGCTGATGTTTGAACTGCACGATTTGCACAAGTTTATGGACAAGGCGGCAGGTGTTTCTAGCGTGGACCTTGCCTTAGTACACATATATTCACACCCATGCCTCAGATAGAAGTGAGAACAGTCTTTTTTTTGTTGCTGTGTTTGTATTTGTCTGTTGCTTTTTTTATATATAAAAAAAAAACAACTAACCTTTTTGCATTGTGATCTAAATATAACATTTTTGTTAAAAGCGCTCCATGGTATTACAGTGTACATACTTGAGCAGTTTGTGTAGAGCCCTCTGCAGTACAGCATATGTCAATGTTGAAAGAGCACCCATCTGCCACTGAGCCGCCTGTACCTCAGCAAAACAATACCTTGTCTCTGGCTTTAATTACAGGTTTGCCTGTGTGTGTATTTACATGTGACTCATGAAAGTTGAGGTCTTTTGTTCTCCCTCTTATCCATCTGCTGTTCCTCGCTCTCTCTCCCTCTCTCTCTCCCCCTCTCTCCCTCTCTCTCTCTCTCTCTCCTGTCTTTTCTCTCCACTCAGTTTTTTCTGTGCTTTGGTGACATGCACTGTTGAGTGCTGTACTCTCCTCAACACACTTAGCGTGCTTAGCTTACCTGTTGGAGGGAAAAGCTTTTTCCCTGCTACCTTATTACTCCCTCCTTACCCATAGTAAATGCAAAAAATACCACTCACCATTAAGACACTACACTGGAAGTTATTGAGTTTTGGTCAGTGTAGGCGATGCTTTATTCTTATATTCAGCTTAAATCAAACAGTTTGAATGTAAAATGCATAGCCTCCTGTTAAATCCTGCTTTATTCATATTTTTCTGTGTTTACTCTTGTCATCAGGATGTTTTGAACACTATCATCCGCTCCTGCTCCCCACGATTCTTCTTTCTCGGCCTGCCTGGCTTCACCATGCTAGTCGGAGATTACATCACTGCGGCTGCCTGCGTTCTCAGCTCAGTTTCCCCAGAGGTACAACAATTCTTTACCCACACGTTATCATATGAATCAGGTTGTTAATGAATTACTGTTTGCTGCACTAAAATCGAAAGAAAATTAATATCACTTTCTTTTTTTAAACAATAATATAATCATAAAATACGTTCACTGTTCAATTTAAACGGGGACATGTATATATGTTCTTATTTATTACCTTGGTTACCAGATCATCTCATCTCTCCCAGCATAGATTCATTGTCTGTACAGGACTCATCAGGTGCATTGACGTGTACAATCTGATACAGACCTGCATCCATCAGGCATTTAATTAGTCATTTTGTTGTCCAACGCCTACCACATGTGGCAAGAGATTCTGCTTGAACAAAAACAGAATCATGAATAAAGTCCAGTCCTTTTCCCCTGGATAGTGAGCTTCCCAT
Organism: Solea senegalensis; assembly: GCF_019176455.1. Taxonomy (NCBI): domain Eukaryota; kingdom Metazoa; phylum Chordata; class Actinopteri; order Pleuronectiformes; family Soleidae; genus Solea; species Solea senegalensis. The sequence continues at coordinate 19,631,245 of NC_058036.1, forward strand.
TCCCTGGAAGTGGGTTGTATTCACTTGGCTGCAGAGACTTAATGATCACATTAGTATTATCATTATTATTTTTCCCTTATCATCTCAATCAGGTTCCGAGAATGGAGGCTCAAGCTGCTCTGGGCTCTCTGGTGTGTTTCCCCAACCTTTACCTCCAGATTCCTGTACTTCAACATGTGTCTGGCTCTGAGGAGATTATTGTTGGCAAGGAGGATATTAAGGTAAACAGTCAACATGTGCTACTTTGAGATAACAAAAAAAACAGCATAACCCAGTGTTGGTGAATTTAAATATGTATCAACATTAAGTAAAATGAATGGAAAATTCTGTCATTTAGGATTATCTGATCAACATCCTGCTTGAAATGGCAACAAAGGAACACATGGAAGGAGCCAGGTATGATATGCAATAGTAGAATTTCTTTTTTTTCTCCCATGTAATTTGCAACATTTTCATAAACCGTATCATTTCAGGTGCATCGCAGTGTGCAGTTTGGGCCTGTGGGTGTGTGAAGAGCTAATGCAAAACAACATACACCACCAGGTTAAAGATGCCATCAATGTCTTGGGAGTAACACTAAAGGTCAGTGTCATACTGCCTAAGGCTACATCTGTACCATTACATTTAAAAACTTTTAGATGTGCTTCCAGATGAATATTGTATCTCCATGTCAGAAGTTATCTGCATCAAGATCAATGCACCTAAAAATTTATATTATGTGACCAATAAGTCGAGTGAATTTAGGGTTAGGCAGTAAGTCACAGACAATGACATGAAAAGATAAATAAATAGCATGGCGCGTATTATCGGGTGTAGAAATCTAACGTGGGTGTAAAACCCGTGTCGACCACGCTTTAAGTAGTACAATGCTTTAACCACTAAGCAATCTCATTGAAGCTACTTGATGATGACACACGCAAGGTACCAGATTTCTGTTATTAATACCGCCTATTTTTAAAAAAACAACAACCTATGAGTCGTAATTCCTGCATACGACACACAGTTATGTTTCGTTGGAGGACAGTCTCGGTGTGACCATTCTGGTATAGTGGCCATCCACATGCTTGTCAAAGAAGTTAATTATCTCTAATGAGAAGCATCTATTGTTGTTTTTTGTCCGCAATAGATTAGTTAAGTTGCGGCTGATAAGCACCGATCAGGAAGTGAATGTAGGTCACTGCATGACCGTGTTCTTGTCAAATGAAAAAATGAAAATGGACCCCGCAGAGTTTTTAAACTTCTCTGTTTTGGTGGCTCTAAAACGCTGGGGTAACGTGGACGACAGGCCTACCCGGAGCAGAGTTTATGCATTTTTAAATGAAAATGGAAAATGTTTATACATTATATTTTTCTAAAAATAACAATACTCTTGCCGACTATCTTTAAACAATCGAGACAGGAAGGTTGCATTTCATCAGTCTTTTTTTGTTTTTACCATAGAAATGGAAATGATAGTTATATATGATAACAAAAGGACTGCGAAACAATGTCTGCCCACTGAGTAGAGGAAAAGTATGAGAAGAAAACATCCAGTGATGTGACTCATTGGTATATTGTGACAGAGCCCTGCATTACCTGAGTGAAGAGATGGACTGTTTTTTTTCTCATGGAAAGGATTTGGGGCGGTGGCGTAATTTCCAGGCGGCTCGCTCACAGTAGATGTGGGCCAATTTAAGCACCTACATCTCCCAGCTTCCGGCTCGAGCTACCCACCACCTACCCCCCTTTCTCTAATGGAGCAGTAATCACTCCCCTGTACAACTTGACACACAGCCTCAGCCAGCTCCAAAATAGAGGGTATATGCTGGGTGGGGGATCTAGGGGGAAGAGTGGCACTGAGAGTCTCTTTTCTAAAAGCAGGTGCTGAACTCTCAGGGCCCCTTTTTGTGTTTGGCCATTTCTGCACTCCCCACATTGTCTGCCCTTGTTACATGTTGAGAGGCATTCAGCTGGAAGAAATGGGAAATTCTATTTCCCCACAAAGAATTTCAAATCACAGAAGAAATCAACATTTGAAAGAAAATTGTCACTGCCTCAATTCTTTACTCCAATGAGTCTGGAGAAAATGAGCCGTGGCTTGAAGTGGAAATGAAATTATGCTGATTATCTGCACAGTATGTGAAAAGCTGAATTTAAGGCAAATCACAGAGAATTCTAACACAGTCAGGCTATGCCTAAACTCCATTTTTTCTTTTTCTTCTAATCTCCAACCATCAATGTCCCCCTCTTATTGGGACTCAGGTATTAAGGTGACCCAAATCCAGCAGGGGAACATGTCAAATAAATTATCCTTGTGAATTAGTGTGACTCTCCGGCAAGTATGAAATACAATAACTTACAAATCTTAAAACTGAGAAGTAATAAAAGTTTTGCTTCATGAACAGACAACAAAGTCACTATGTTCTGGCCATTAAGAGCAGCAATGCAGCAATCATTTTACCAGGTGTTTATTGAAGGGAGGAGTTTATACATACTGCTCCATTTGTATTTTGATTAATTTATGCAGAATAGTAGTAGAGGAATTCACATACCATGAGGAAACAGAAAGTTCAACAGATTGTCAGCAGTTGTGTCACGTTATTTTTTTAACTTTGTTATGACCTTGGGTCGCCTGTACGTGCAGGCATGGTTACATCAGAATAAACAGAAAAAAGAACTGTATCTGCTTCTGAGCTTTACATTTCTGGAAGAACCACTCCATATATAAAAGTTCCACGTAACTGTTTGTTTTGGGCTTGTTATCTGCATTTTTTTGTGTTTTTGTTCCTTACTGTATGATAAGCCGAGTTCCCTCCATTGTTAAGAAGATGCCGTCCTGTTCTCTTGTTTGTTTGTGCAGTTCGGAAACAAAGCAGTAGCTCAGGTAGCCTGTGACGTGTTTCAGCTGCTTATTTCTCACTGGGAACATCTCAAGAGGTTGGAGTCCACTCTGCCGAAAAAAATAATCGAGGTAACATTCACACACGAGCACATATGTTTCCAACCGCCATTAGTGGCCTTTTTAAAGAATGCCTCATCTGTTAGAAGAGAAATTCATGTCAAGTCACTTAAAGTTATCTTAGTGTTACTCATGCATATGCATACACTTCATCCTGTGGCATCACATCCATTTGAGCACAAAGCCCTGACTCAGCTGATGAATAGGAGTGTGTCATCCAATTATCTTTCTCCTTGTTTTCTCCCAATACAGATCTTTGTGGCCACAATAGCCTTTTTGTTGCCGAGTGCAGAGCACTCAACAGTGGAAGCAGACAAAAAGGTACATGTTGGAAAGGAGGCGACATGAAATGGCTGAGATCTGAAGGCCCTTGATCTATCATGTTGGAATGGTGCATTTGCAGAGGAATGTATCAACTGAAGTGCTTTGTTCTTTCCACTCCTTTTTACCTCTTTCTATCCCTCTGGCTCTCATCTGTTGTTTCTCTGAAGCAATCCCGCACTCCCTTTTTTTTTTTACTGTATTAATATTAATTTTTGTTTTGATGTTTTTTAACCCAACTGATAAAAGTACCTCTCTCTACGTCCTCACCTCCTCAGTTGATGGTTTCACTGCTGCTTTGCCTGTTGGATTGGTGCATGGCCGTGCCCCTGAGTCTCTTGCTGGAACCCGTCACCATGCCTTCAGTGGAGGACAACACATCCCTCAAGGCCCCACTGCTGGACTACATCTACAGGGTGGGTAGCCTCAACGTGTAGCTGAGAGTTTCAGCTACCACAAACAAACTTGAAAAGAAGCCAACCCCCTTTTATCACAGCTGTGTAATATCCAATGAAATATACATAAGCGTTTGCCCAGAGATACAACTTTAGCTTTGACATCTCCACCCCCTCCTCACCACATGGGCTTGTCCCTTTAATTAGACTCACCTCTAATGTGACCTCATGGCTACGGCTCATTGAACTTTATTGCGGCAGCAATGAAGACCGCCAAAGTCGATGCGTGCGGTTGACATTTCACATACAGTATGTATGAATTGCTCGATAATATTTGAGGCATGTGTGTACTACCATTTGTTTTTAACTGGGCATAATATTTTGTATTCAATCTATTTCTCTTTATATGTCCCTTTAACCCTTTATTTTATGGCCTGACCCTGAGGACGAGGGCCAAGCTTTAGGCGCAAATGAATGAGGTATTATTCATCTCCTCCTGTCTGGGCAGATGCGGTCAACGGCAGATCTTTGTAAGGATGTCACCCCTGATAAGAAATGGTCCAATTATTCAAACAGGACCCTTTGTCCACTTGATAAGCTCAGGCTATAAATGCTTGTTCTGGAGATTTGAATGGAATATGTCTTAATATGAGAGCGACTGCAGCTGCTATGAATGCAAAGACAATTAGGCATGATTGGTTGCCTATCAGCACACAAAAGGCAGAGGCCTCTGGATTTCATTTGAAATTATATATTAAGCAAGGCATTACAAGGTTTGACAATAATAATGTAATATCGTAACTATGATCTATATTTTTCCAGGAACACTTAATGGTGAATTATTTTCCATAGCAAGTAGAAAAGAGCTGCTCCTAGATACAAAACGCCATGCTTTTATTCCACCTCTGAACACTGACGCGGTAGCTGAGTGTCTATTTGTTTTCCATGCTTCACCCTTTAATTACATTTGTATTTCTTTTTTAAAGAAGCTGGTATCTTCTAATCCATTCAACACAACCACAACATATACACACAATCTAATTATAATGATATGGAGAAATGTTTTCAGTGACTAAAAGCAAGCAAATCACTGTAAGGAGTATAATTGCACTCGACCTCATTGGTTTGCTCTCTTTGGCTACCTTTGCACTACCGTTTGTTTTGTGTGTGTGTCTGTGTTGCCTTTTTAATAATTTTATTAATGTGTGTACATAGGTGTACTCAATACATGTCCCTCTATCTACGGTACGCTTGTTTCACTATGTGTATTCTTCCTGGAACTGTTGCTATGCTAAGTGCAGTCACTTAGTTGTCAAGCACAGCCGTGGGTTTTCCCCCCTCCCTTCCCGTGTCTCCACCTCTCCGCAGAGGAAGCTCTTTGGGGCTTTGGTGTAGCAGCTGTTTGGTTCAGGTCTTTTCAGAATCACACTTCCAATCCCTCCCCCACGAAGCCAGAGGTCTGCTCACTAGAATCATCCACATACTGTCTACATTGCCCCACACAATACTGTTTCAGATGGCAAAGCCCAGCCTGCCTCTCCGAGCGTTCTCTCAGCCAAGTGTGAGCGTATGTGTGTGCTGAATGGGATTAGCCTGTGCAGGGCTTTACCCAAGTTGCTCAACTCTGAATGAGAGGCCCCCCTCATTTACATACATTAGGCATATGTTTTACCCGCTCGTGTGGAGCACCCTACCTCCACTCAGATTATACAGTATACAGGTGTGTTTGAGTTTGTGTGCTTGTGCGTGTGTGGCTGAGCATGCATGTCTGTGGTGAGAGCTGAGCTCAAGGATAAAGTCTTAATTAAATCAAACAGTGTAAACCTGTCCAATGGCTGTAATCAACTGCCCCAGTGCGCCTTATCTAGCCCTGCCAACGGATGCTCTGCCATCTGTTATGTAGATCGATACACTCACACATCACAGGAGAAATGGATTAGTGGCAATGAAGACCCTCTTTTCTCTCCCTCGCTCCCTCCTTTCCACCACTGCCTTATGATGTAAATGGAGCATATATGCCTCTTTCCTATACTCCTGGATCATGTCAGTGTCAAACAGGCCTTCTGGAGTGTCACTGTGCATTGTCTCGCCAGACACCATCACTCCTAATAGGGAAGTGTCTTTATACATCACAGTTTCAGTTTAATCATCAAAGTGTAGAATCAGTAGCCAGACACACTTTATCTGGACACAGTGACTAAGTGGTCCCAATGTTTTCTCCTGTTCCTCAGGTGCTGCACTGCTGTGTATCTGGGTCCAACCTGCACACCCAACAGAGCCACTACCTCCTCAGTCTGTCAGACTTGTCCAGTGACTATGACCTCATGTTGGGTCAGGTGAAGAGCTGTGAGCCACCGCCCACACAGCCGACCACTACTGACTTTGGCAACTTGCTCACTGTTGCTGAAGGTAAAGACACAAACAGCATTCCAACACTGTCATCCTGAAGCCCCCTCTTTAATATCTGTTCTGTGTAAGAGTGCAAAAATGATGATGATGTTGCAGTATAATGGAGTACAACTACTACTATTATTACACTACTCCATTCCATCTCCCTCCAGTACATCTTATAGACTGTAGATGTATATATTTGCCCCCTAAAGAAACAACCAAACTCAAAGTAAACCATCCATTTGGAGCCTGTCCATTAAACATCAATATCTCATTAAAAGTATGAAAAGGAAATCAACCATCACAGGGAATGGAATGTTCGCATTAGTGCTCAGCACTAGAGAAGAGACCCATTATGGGGTTTTGATAAAAATGTGATTTTTTTTTTTCTCTTCTTTTTTGTGACCTTGTAATTCCATTAGGCCGTGTATTCCCCACTCTCTCACTCTCTCTCTCTCATGTCCTCAACTTCTGAAAAGTCCTTAAAGCCCAAAAACACGGTGCATATGTCCACTGGAACAGTCTAAGAATTAGACACTAGGTTTTTGCCTGATAAAATTTCACCCCACCTCTGCTTTTTGTTGCACTGCTGCTAGAAATAACAAAACACTATTAAAAGGGCAAACCAAAGCATGTCAGCCTAGTTATATTTATGCCCCGCACCTCATATTGATCAAGTCACATCAAAGGGCCAGCACATCTCTAATGCAGCTTGGCCTGCTTTCTAAAGAGCTTTCTCCACTTTGATGGGGGATGATGGTATTGATAGCATTGTCACAATGCAAGAGTACATCTTCTTGTTTTTTTTTCCCCACATCACTGCAGAATAAAGCATGGCATGTCTTTCTCTGGGGAGTAAAAACCTGTGCATTTACATAAATGCAATTCACTAAGTAGATTTCTATTCAGCAGCCTTTAAAGACGGTGGTTCTCATTAGCACTCGGCCAGTTGCAATGCTTGTCCATTGTAAGAAGACTCAATGGGCTTTTCAAAGTTGTCTCTTATGATTAGATGCTACCTACTTAGAGGTGTGCTGGCCAGGCTATTGTGAGCAATGAATAACGTGCTCCTGTTGGTAATCATTAATGAGATTTGGCTTTGTGTAAAAAAAGAGCTAACAGAGATGATAGCATGTCTGCACACAAATACGGGGCTTTTAAAATTGGGTCGACAAAGTCTGTGTTGGATGTACTGTATTATTAAAGGTACCACATGCAACGTTATCGTGAACCCATCAGTAACTTTAACCATTCATTCCATTTTACACTTTACCTGTGTATTTTTCTTTAGACGTGTTCTCAGTTTTTTTCCTATCTTTCTGTCCTTGTTCTTCTTTCAGAAAAGCGACGGCGGAACATGGAACTGATACCTCTCACAGCACGCATGGTAATGACACACCTGGTGAACCATCTGGGCCATCATCCGCTGAGCGGTGGCCCGGCCCTTCTCCACAGCCTAGTGAGCGAAAACCACGACAACCCTTACGTGGAGTCGTCCGAGTTGTCCTCTGAGGTATTCAAAAGCCCCAACCTGCAGCTCTTTGTTTTCAATGATAGCACACTGGTGTCCTACCTGCAGATCCCTGCTGAAACACCCACCGTCGGCCAGCCCCCCCACACTTCTTCCCAAGTGCGAGTTATCGTCCGGGACATTTCTGGCAAATACTCGTGGGATGGTTCAATCCTCTACTGCACGACCCAAGAAGATTCTGTTGACGTGGGAGTTTTTAGTGCAGTTGACCGCCCTCTTTTTACCACCACCGTCACTCACAGCAGAAACCAGACCTGCTCTCCCTCTAAGGCACTGCATCGAAGCAAACACGGTTCATTCTCGGACACGGTCTCCGATTGTGAGGTGGAAGAAGTCGATGTTCTCGACAAACTGCTGGAGAACCTGGGCCTCAGCAGTCCAGAATGTCTGCCCCAACCACAACTTAAACTCAACCAGCCAGCGCTCTCGCCACATGGCATGAACATGGAGCAGGAGAGCGCGATTGTGGAGGCCATTCTCCGTCAGACTCAGCAGGAGGAGGAGCAGGTGAGGCACTGGGATGCTGATGTTAGCTTTCGAGCTGCCTGCCAGAGAGAACCCTCCCATCAGGAACCAAAAGCTCCTTTCTACTTCTGCCGGCTGCTACTTAATGACCTCGGCATGAACTCTTGGGACCGCAGGTAAATTCCGGAATTGGCTACAGTCATTTGTCTTCTATGGATTATTGTGTAGTTCTTCATCATTGAAATAATGATGATGTATATGTATGGTGGCACACCATTTTCCCTGCTATGGCCAAATAGATTCTTCTTTTTATCATTTCTTACTGCATCCTATCCTTTTTTTTTAACTTGCATCTTAAATGTGGCCAGTCAGAAAGGAAAGAACCACAACTATGTTGACAATAATCCTCTGCAGTTTATTAATATCTTGCTACCTACTTTTTTTTACTTCAGGGTTGTTCAGCTGTTTGCTTGTTACTGAAGGAAAGAGAGATTTGAGATAAAAGCACACTGCAGTGTCTTAATCTCCTCTCCACAGGTTATAAATGTCCAGCTGCTTTCGTTAAAGTCTATCATACAGTGCCACATCGTTGCAACGCTTCCTGTAAATTAAAAGGTTACACCTCTTAATGGTGATGGTGCAAAATCCACTCAGCTTGTCGGAGATTGATGTTTGCACCTGCACCCTTTTTGCCTTTGGTAATCTTGATTGCAAAGTAAAACTCACATTGTTGAGTGTTTTTATTTGGATGTAGAATAATAAAATGGAAATGTCATCTAACCAAGACTGTCTTTCCCAAACAGGAAAAGTTTCCACCTGCTTAAGAAAAATTCAAAGCTCTTAAGAGAACTGAAGAACTTGGATTCAAGGCAGTGGTAAAACTTTTTTGAATGTTGAATCACAAATTTGATTTCAGAATTTTCCTTGTAGACACTGAATACTAATGAAAACATGTAATTGTTTATATTATAGTCCCCACTCTTCATCTGTTACCTCAGTCTGGTTATAAGACATCAAAGTATTCCAAATATTGTTAATGACAGAAGCTTGTTTCTGGTTTTATTCAACTATTTAATTTAAACACTTTAGTTTGATAAGCAAGTTGTAGTGTTTTGAGTCATGGGAATTAAACTTCAAGTGGCTGAGAAGTAGTTTGCATGTAAAATTGGTCCTTGTGGTGTTGTTATTTTAATACTATCTAACATGTATTTTATTCTGTAGTCGCGAGACGCACAAGATTGCTGTATTCTACATTGGAGAGGGACAAGAGGACAAGTGCTCCATCTTGTCAAACAGCGCAGGCAGCCAGGCCTATGAAGACTTTGTATCTGGACTGGGATGGGAGGTGGAGACAGTCATGCATTCATATAACCACACCAGATCCTCAGATATAACATAAATATGCTTACACACGTGTAAAGGCACACCCAGTTGTAACTTAACTGTTCATCAATCCCCTAGGTGGACCTGGCTACACACTGTGGTTTTATGGGAGGCCTTCAGAGAAATGGCAGCACAGGTGTAACGGCTCCTTATTACGCTACCTCCACGGTGGAAGCCATCTTCCATGTCTCCACACGTATGCCATCTGATTCTGATGATTGCCATACAAAAAAGGTAAAATGATGACCTGTTTATGTTTATTTTCAACCTGTGGTATTATCATCGTCTTTTTTAGTTAATGGCCTTTAGATTATTATCGCCTGTGCTGTATGCATTTCACTGGTCAAATGTAGAGACATTGTCAACAAAATACTCTTCCCATTTGATGCAGTGAAATGGCTACACAGTCCTTTCTGCCCATAGCAATATGTTGTTGTAGCCTTCAGCGCAGTGTTAAGCTGTGATCAGGAGGTGTGACTCCAGAGTGCGGGCATTGATTAGTGACCCTGTCCAGGCAGGCCTGAGGAGTAGAGAGTAAAAGGCGCATGAGTGAAGAGAGGGCATGTGCCGCTGCAGTAATGACTGTGATTCAGCTAGCCCCTGCCCCCCTCCCCGTGTGCTGTGACCAGGGCCTGGAATCAGCCATTAGCTCTCCCTGCTAGGGCAGGCGCCGGCCGGATGCCGGCAGGATCCTTTTATCCAATTCCTGCTGCCGCCACAGGAGCGATCGATTGGGTTCTGACATGGGATTCTGAGCTGCAGTGCAGCAGTAGCAGTTAGCACAAAGAAATGAGCCACAAGGCCCCTGCCCGTGCTGCCAATCTTCTCATACAGTAACCTGCTGAGAAGGGAAATTAATCAGGCTCTCCTCATATCCAGCCCCTTCCAGTCCTCCACAGACCAACCCCCACTTTTTTTCGCTAATAACCCCCTGCTCATTCTAAACCCATCCTGAACTTGTGCTTAGTGATTGCAAAAATTAGTGACACTGAGTAAAGATTTTTAACTTTGGCTGGCCAGAGTGAGGCGCTGGTGGGGTGGCCATGCCCATAGCGGCGTGTGCTACCCCTACAGTTCCATTCATTTCACTTTGGAACTTCTGTAATTGCCTATGCTCACCTTGCACAGTTCTCCACACCAGCCACAGGCTCAGCAGAAATTGGCAGGCTGGCTGCATGCACAGATGCTTCAGAAAAAGATGGGAGGGCAGGTGGGGGCAAAGAGAAGGGGAGAGGTATGAAGAATTGGAATGAGAAACTGGCTTTGTCTGTCCTCAAGTAGGATGTTTACCTGTCAATTTAAAAATAACACTTTTAGTCCAACAGTCACCCACTTTACTGCCTCTGACCCTCAGAGGCATACTGTGGGCGAGCTCTCAGTGGGCAGATTGCTTGTTTGAAAATGTAGGTAAAAAAGAACAGCTAAACCAAAAACGAAAAGAGGCAAACCCATGAATTCCTCAATCCAATTGTGGCTTTTCGGGCAGTGCAAGCTGCAGCAGTAGCAGCTGGTTTCAGTAATGCAGTTATAGAAATGACCTGCAGGGTTGGGGTCAGGCCATGCAGTGTGTTTGTGTGTGTGTGTGTGTGTGTGTGTGTGTGTGTGTGTGAGGGAGAAATGTGTGCTTTAGTTATCATGCCCAACCCCAGGCACTGCAGCTTAGCCGTGCTGTGGCAGGCTGTTTGTAGAAGGAGCCTCTTGTTTTCTGGGGTCCTCTGGTTTGCTGTCTCCATGTGTCTGACGCCTAATTCTCTGGGTGGAAGGTCAAAGAGGGCTAATTGAACAAGAGTCTTTGACTCGAGTCACATTTTATCAAAGACGTCTCAAACATTTGGATGTGATTAAAGAGGGAATAAATGGAGTGGTGCAGAAGATGACTGACTCGAGCATAAGCATCCTCATTAGACTTGGGATTCTGCTCATCCAAATGGTAATGTGTTAACCCAAATTAGCATCCCAGTCTTGATTGTTTACTGCAAATGCATATTCAACATTTTCTCTGAAATTGTCCCAGTGACTGACCTGGTTGGTACCTGCTGATCCTTGGACAGACAGACTCAACTGGCAAGCTCCAGTAATCAGCATGCCGTGGATTTGTTTAAGATTACCGTATTACCATAATTAAGGGCTTATAATAGAATGTGCTAATTGCATTTTTGTTGGCGAGGGCATGTTCCGTAATAGCTCATTAGGCCCACAGTACATTGGCAGATGTTTTCTTCAGAGCAGAGGCTCTTTTTTCATTGTCCATGATAGCCCAGGAAGGGGAAGGACAGCTTGATTCAACATCACTTGACCACTGGCTAAGTGATTTACACTTGCCAGAGAATGTAGTATCGTTGAATCCACCTGTTTTACTTGGGAGAAAAGGGGCGAAAGCTGTTTACCTATTTCAAACAAGCATCAGGCAATTTCCTGTCATTAAAGTGTACCTTTGTGTCCTGCCCAGTTTCATTTGTGTTTTTGAATAGAGTGGAAATGGGAAGCAATTTTATCTCTGATGGAGAAAGTTAATTGGATTTGAATTATTTGGTTTTAAAATGCTCCATTTTGTGCAGTTTGTGTTTGCAATTTGAATTTATAATGAAAAGCTATAAAAAACAGTCAAAAGCAGGGCCCGGGCTTCTATTTTATGTAAACCATTGTTTTCCAACAGGTTCTGATTTAGTTGCACCTGTTGCATTTATGTTTTTTTTCTCAGTATACATAATTTACAGCAGGGCTTATGATGAGGTGAATCGTTCAATAAAATATTGCCATATGTTGTAATAAAAGCCATTTATGATGTATTACTTATGGAGCCTCCACTGACCTGTCCGTAGTTAATCATATTTTACTATCGTTCATTCCCTTAATTCACTCTTGAGACTTCTTGGGAAGTTCTTGGGATGAACCCCGGTGACGAGCCCCAGTCTCACTGAATTTGTATCCTTGTCATTACCACCATAGGAATAAGAACGACGTGCACTTGCCAAATGCTTGATTAGAGTGATTTTGTTTGTTTGACAGCTGCGTCACCTGGGAAATGATGAGGTACATATAGTGTGGTCGGAGCACACCAGAGACTATCGACGTGGCATCGTCCCAACTGACTTTGGAGATGTCCTGATTATTATCTACCCGATGAAAAACCACATGTATTTCATCCAGATCATGAAGAAACCACAGGTAAAGCGCTGCCATCTTACATTTTAGTGAAGACCATTGTTGGCAATACATTGTCAAGGTAATTTTTCATGCCTTTCATTATTTTTTCTTTAGTGCTCGGATGGCAGTAATATTTTATTCTGTTATTTTCCAGGCACAGAAAGCACAAAAACCACACAGGCTATTTTCAGCTTTGCACCACTTTCCCATCTCTGTTCATGAGTTAAGGCAGTCCCTAGTGTTTCCTTTCCGTTCAGACCTTGCTGCAGATTTTTTAGGTTCTTTCTTCTGCTGTGGTTTCCGTCTGAAGGCTCCTACTACAGTAGTGCATTATTAGCCACACTGTGGGTATGTGCTTTCAGAGATGGTTACCAGCCTCTCTTGGTTGGCTTCCATCGCAGATACTCTTAAGTGTGTGTGTGCGTTTAGTGAAGACGGGGCATTTCTTCATGTGAGAAGGCTGGTTTAATCATTCATACTAAACAATATTCAGGTATTTCAAATGATTTAACAGCAATCTGCTTCGTATTCTCACTTTTAAGCATGAATTTCAGTTGAAGCGACAGATTCTTCAGAGAGATCAAAGAGGAATAATTCTATTTTGCAAGAAACAATAGCGTCACCACTTAGCTTTATGAGTGCAGTCCAAGCTATAGAAAGGAACCACAAAGGACTTTTCAGATCTCCGGAGAAATGGTTTGTAGTGTACTTATACTGCTCACCATGTTTACTAATCAGTTGTTTGCTCCGTTTCATTGGTAATTACTCATTCAATGGACTCATTTAACCAGTGTAATTATCATAGTCATTTTAATTTCTTTGAGGATCAATCTGGTCATTGTGTCCTTGCTCTAAAGCGGGCTCAATTTTCACTGTATGTTATAGAGTGTAATCTAAGAGGGCAAAACAGGGGCTTTTGTATAGGAATAGCATGAAAACTTAATTTACAATATGCATTCAGACTTCACACGATTTGAAAGTTAGAAACACAATTCGTCAACAACACAGATTCTTCAACATGCAAACATGGAAGTTATATTGAAAATGTAATATTCTTCTCTGGGGAAAATGGTCCATCCATTCATTAACAAGCGCACACTTCCCATGCAGGTTAGATTTGTGAAAGTCTTCATAAGGTGTGATTCTTCACATGAATTTAAAGTTTTCCAGAGATTTCCAGATTTCTGATAGACGTTTACACCGTGTCACCTCAGGTTTATACGTGTGATTAAGTTAATTGGTCTGTATCATTCCTGGTTAAAATCCACTTATTGTTTAATTTGACTGGTTATTATACCCCTGAACTGCCAAGTTGAAGACAGCAGGACCTTTTGGAGAGACTTTGACATTCACATCAACTTCCAGGTCAACGACCATTGAGCTTCAGTGATTAAGGGCCCCCTTCCAATATGCATGAACAGACGTGTGCACCCACACACACTCGCATGCTGTCACTAAAATGGATATTGGCCCTTTGTGTTTGCTCGGTAGCTCAATATGTGGACATTGTTTAGTATGGATTGTCGTTTTAATTTCATTTACTGAACATTGATTCACATTAGATATGTATGGTTGTCATGCAAAGTTAGGTGAAATCCAATTTCACCTAACCTCTCCCCAAACAGATGGAGAAACGGTCAGAAAAAGAACAAAAGCATCTTATATTTAAGCATTTATTAAGACAGAAAACGGACCAAAAGTAAATGTGGATCATTGTGGATGTTTATTTGTTTCATTTTCATTCACTGCTTAACTTCCTCAGGTTCCTTTCTTTGGTCCTCTGTTCAATGGCGCCATCATCACTGGGACTTTGCTGCCAAGCCTGGTGCGGGCCACCTGTATCAATGCCAGCAGAGCTGTCAAATCCCGTCTGACTCTCTACCAGAGCTTGTATCCTTTACTCCCCGTGCCTTCTGCTTCAGTTACTGTTCACTATCCCATACAGGGACGGCTCATCAGACAAATGCAACAATTTAAAAAGATCAACACTGTTTATTACCCATATACAGCTGAGACCATTAATGTTATGAGCATACATTTAGCACTAGTTTTTATGATGATTTCATTAGCTGCATAACACCACTGAGCATAAATTTTCAACACCACCAGCAGCCCATTTGGGTAGATTCATTGAGACATGTGGCGTGTTTGTCACGTCAGACAACGTACACTGCGGAATGCTGACACTCATTTTTATGGGCTGGCTGATTTACATACAGCTATTAGGCCAGGACTGTTTCACAGCCTGGAGCAGCATGGGAGGTTGTATGAAACTGTTTTGGGTAGGAGCACCGATAATGTGTCATCATCTATCACTGCTGTTTTATGGAGCACGAGGAGAGCCAAAATAAGAAAAAAAAGCATACAAGTTCATGCAGACGCATACAAATATTCACACAAACACACGCTCGCTCTCATCCGTCCAATCATCCGTCCAACAGTGTGCCGTTAAGAGCCTGACTCCAGCTGTAGTTGTCAGTTGGTTTAAAGGCAGTGCAATCACCAATGGAGATTAATTAGCATGTGAATGCCAGCAGCACAGAGTTGCAGGGTGAGATGAGGGGGGGTGGCAGAGTCAGGATGGGCCCTGGAGGGGGAAATCTGATCTCCCCCCCAGCGCCTCGCTCCTCCACGGACAGCATGTACAACACCAGAACCACGCTGCCCCTCTGGCGGTTGCTATAGAAACCTCCCCCATAGAGGTTTAATTTAGATGGAAGACAACATCTATTGTTTTGAGACATCAACTTTTTTTGTCGTTTTTTTAAGTTACTGTCAAGGTCTCGTATCCAAAGTGCTCACAGCACAAGATTTGGCATCTTCATTATTCTACAACACACCATGTGTGTGATGTTTACAGTTGGGTGTGTGTAAGTATGCGTCTGCCTGTATGTGTTTCACAGTGCATCACATCCACAGGACCCTCCCCACCCCTATATCAGGCCTTGTCTGCGAGTCCCGGGGGGCGTCCTGAGTGACAGATGTCTGTTACCCAACGCCAAGTGAATTAGCCCCGTGTTACTCTCAGTACCAGAGGGGGGCCTGCCTCAGGGGGTCTGGGTGGTGGTATGGTTGGGACAGTACCAGGCCTGTGCTGGGATATAAAGCCTTTACCTGGCATTCCTCAGCAGGAGGAGCAGACAAGTACAAAGGCATGATCTATGAGAGGAGAAAAGCACTGCCTCTGCACTTCTGCCAGGCCTCGTGCACTCCAAGAGAGGAGAGTGAACGTGCCAGGCAAAGCACAACATTGCCAGCATAAGTATCTGCATGTCTGCCTGCTGTTTGTCTGCCTAGCTGAGGGGCTCATGAGGACAGAAGCTATATCAAATAATGAATGGCATCTGAGCCCAGAGTTTGATGTATGCCATATGAACCAAGTTTTATAGATTGTGGCATCAGATTGGCCGGACTGACAAATGTTCAGCGATGGCATGAACCATGAACAAAACAGGCCTGAGTGGCAGGTGCAGTTACTCTTTTCATCATTGGATTCTTTTTTGTTTGTTGTTGTATTATACCAGCCTTTTGCACTTTTCCTCCTCCAGTCATCATTCTTTCATCTTCTCAGGAAATGTGGCTCTTTGTCTTTCACGGGTTGGAGCAATGACTTCATCTTGGATCTGTTTTTGTGTGTGTGTGTGTGTGTGTGTGTGTGCAAGATGAAAATCCTCATCCTTAGTTTACCCTTTCACAATGCCTTAACAATCCACAGTCTGCTCTCTGCCTGTGAGGCCACTCCCTAAGGTAATTAGTTGAATATTTCTTCAAAGAGAAGCTATATGACCCCTGTGTGTCCAGATAAAAGGCCAGTATGGTGCTGCAGCCGCCTCTCTCACTCTGTCACAGGGCTCAAGAGGACTCCAGCAGTCAACTGCAGTGCTCATGGGATCTCTTGGGATAATAGGATTTGATAAATAAAAATGACCTCAGCAACATTGTCAGAAAATACACACAGATGAGCTTTACGGGTGTTCTTCAGAAAGATACTTCCCCGTCACATCCTCTGCTCTCCTCCCTCTCTCTTTTGTGAGGGTTTGTGAAATCTGTGCCATTACATTGTTTTTCTTGCTCAGTGGCCAGATCCCTTTGTCGGTTTGAATTTGACAGTTTCTCCTGTGAGGACACAACCAAGGCCTCGTAGACATCATATCACAAGCCTCTCACAGACAACTCATAATGTATCATCTATTATTTATACGCCTGATGGAAAATGCAGCTGGTCTGGCTTTGTGTGTTCTAAGTAGATTGTCTGCAACTAGTCCACACTACACAGCTGCATTTTGAATAGATGTGACCACAAAATGTTCAATCGAAAAACAACTTACTGTAAGTTTTGATCAAACCGCTGTTGTTTTTTACTGATTTATTGGCGGGGAGACGGTCATTTACGCCTCTTTTAATGGCACATCAGCAAACCCTGTCTGGATAGCCTCGCTGTCTGCTGTCATTTACTGTATGATGAGGATCCTTCATACTGTCCGTGTAGAATAATGTCTTCATCCTGGACCTGAGATTCATTTCTCTCTTCAACGCGCACTTGAGTTTGACGTGCCATCCATCATTCTTTGTGATGGGGTTATTGTTAAGGGTAAAAACTGTCGCGTGTATGTGTGTTGGGGAGCCTGCAAGTTTCTAATAGGTGAGACAGTGTGGAACTGACCTTGATTCAAACACATAGCCTTCCTACTGGACAGAATCAATAGCTTTTGCACACCGCCCTTAGTCCCCATCCTCTGCACTGACACACACGTAAACACACACACAGACAGATCCATCTCCAGGCAGCGATCAATAACCATAATCTGTTTCTGCCCATCTCTAGTCATGCGAGCCAGGCTTTTAGGTGGTGTGTGTGTGTGTGTGTGTCTGTGTCTGTGTTGTGGCAAAAAGAAAGAGAGGCTTGATCCTTTCATTGGAACCCAGAAAGCTGCTGAGGTCCGTCATGTGTCGCTCGCAGGCTCACGTGAACACATCCACAGTCCCGCAGCTCCACAGATGATGTACATAATTACAAGGGACGCGCACTGGAAACATCATGAATAAGATGATGTCCTGTATGAGCTCCATTGTGTGCTGTTGCTGCACCCTCCAGATGCCAACATAATTATTACAGTCACCGACTGCGTTGACAATGGCATATTCTCACACCCCTTCTGAGCAAGTTATTGTCCCGCTCTCACTATGTCTTTGTCCGGTGACAACACTTTCTTTTGTGTACAGTAAGATTCCTCACCTAGCAGAGATGAAAGTGCGTCTGCATGCATGATGGGGTGCCATGAATAGGATCTGCCACGTTACTGTTGTCTCACATGAATTATTTAGCATCACTGATAGGTCTAATTTGCCAGCTGTTGTGCCATAACTGTCGGCAGTCTCGTGGATAATACTCAGCAGTCTATATCACTGTGGAACACAGTGCTTGACTGGGCACAGTGAGACGCCCTGCTGGTCATTCATTAAGTGCTGAACTGAGCTGATGCGAGTATGACTCGCCGACTTCCTGTTTATGGAAAAAAGGGCTGACCCACTCAACTCAACCTTCTCTTAAAAATGCCCCCAAATTTCTTGTAGCTCAATGTATGGTATTTACTGTCTGGTTGTGTATCCATCATGTTGGGTGCAAACCTTTCAGTGTGAGGCAGTTGGCTGTTGTTGGTAGTTGGGGGTGAAGGGCCAGTTTGAGGTTTCCCTGCTTGGCGTTGGCCAGGGTGGTTTGGGCACTGGCTTCGATGAAGCGGTTGAGAGTTAACGCAGTATTTTGGAGGCTACAGAGAGAGGAGGGGTCTCTCGCCCACTGAATGTTTTAACCTAATCCCATTATCAGTGTACCGCACTGCCTCCCATCTTTTCCCCTCCTTATCCCCACCCCCCCTCCACCCTTCTCTCCAGCTGACCAGCTGTTCCTGCCGGGACTCACGACAATGTCCGATGTGTTCAGATCACTGAGTACACCCCCCCCAGTCCATGCACAACCACAGCAATTGCCTAGTCCGTAGCTGGAGCGTAGGCCTAGAGGGAGGAGGGTTTTAGTTGGGGAAGATGGGGGTAGCTTTGGTCATGCGGAGGGGGCAAGCACAAGCCTGTCAAACCAAGAGCCCTGACTCAGGAGGCAGCCCAGCTCGGATGGCATATGGCGTCTAGCTTCATGCAACATGCAGAAGTATTCTCTCCCTCGCCCACCCCCTTCTCCGTGTCTCCCTTCCCTGCTGCTAATGCAGAATGACTCATAGCATTACTCAACCCCCACCGCCGCCCCACCCCATCAGTTCCTCCTCCTCTTGCCACCCAGCCTGTAACAAAAGGTGTCCGCTGCGAGGCACCCACACCCTGAATGCCCTCGGGGCCCGGCTCAGCCCAGTCTGCACACTGAGGTCTGAGCCTCGTCAGGGCCACCCCTTTTTAAACACAGGTATAGCAGGCGTGGAACCAGACGGCCAACAGCAGGGACCCAGGGCCCCGCCTGCTGTAGTGTACGCACACATTGCTGGTGTCAAACTGTTGTGCCTGTTTGGATGTTTGTGTTTGTATGTATACAACAGGAAGAGCTTTATGTGTGTACTGTGTGTGTGCATGTGTTTATGTGTACCATGCATCGTGTTTGTGTCTCTGCAACCTCTGCAACAAATAAGGATGGTTTGTGTTCGCTTTATTTTGCGGTTTGCCAAACTAATGGTAGTAATTTCCTCTAAATATAAGTTTTTGTCCAGTATTTATTTTCCTACATTTAAATAATTACTGTAGATAGACTTTTATATTAAATAAAATAAATATTAAGGATCAATCTAGGAGTTTTCATGCTAAAATAACAGTTTTCACAGAGTATATGAAATAAGAATTCATGCAGTTTCCAACTCAAAGTAATACAAACACACAATAGACGAGTGTAACCCAATGTACGTGTATTTTTAAACTTGAACCCCCCCACACACACACACACCCATGTGCCCCTCCCCTCCTCACTCCGTCTGTTATGCATTCATGTCTGACATCTGTCTATTTGTAAGCGGCAAAGTGAAAGCAAGCAGGTCTGCCGGTTGTGTGTGGGATTGCTTTTGCCGGCTCTCTCTCTTCCTCTCCCTCCCCCTCCCTCCCTCTCCTCCTCATCAGGTAGAATGACATACGCACAAGTGTGTAAATGCTTATTGACAACAGTTTGGCTTCTACCAATATTATTTATTTCAACTATTTAATGTCACTTTTGAGTGGGAGCATGTAGCTTTAATTCTCACAGTTGGGTATCACTTCATTCTAAGCATCTTAGTAAAGACATTTGACTTCATTCCAAGTTTCCTTGCCCCACCATTAGGGGGAGTCCAGTGTTGGGTGTCACAGATGCCTTTGCTAAATGTCAACAAAATCAAAATGGCTCTAATGGCTATCGTGTTAAGGTTTGCTGATCTCTGTCAGTCACCCAGGATACCTTGACCCCAGTGTCACAACGGGACGAGTACTGACCACACTGCTGTTTAGAAGACAAGTTCATCATGATTGATGTGTGGAGGTGCTGCTGCTTGTAGCTCGGGTGTAAAAAACGTTCTGTCTACTTTAAGTGATTAGAATCCAGCTAGCCATTCCATCTGTTACCCCTAGTCCTGTTTAATTAATGAACTTTCTTTCTCTGCCCCATGGCCAGCCAGCACAACACTAAAGCAAAAGCTGTTAGCCCTCTCAGGTTATCCAAATGCTCCCCTCCACCCCCACAATGATGCGATCTCATTGATTAGTAATGTTTTATTTTCCCCTCTTTGTCTCGAGTTCTTGAAGAGAGGGTTAATGAGTTTTCCTGGCAAGCTGGAGTGCTTGGAATCTGGGGAGAAATGGAAATAATTTTGTTGTTGTTTTTTTGTTGTTGTTTGTTTATTTGTGGTGGACTTGGCAGAGATGTGAAGCCCCGTGCCCCTGTGTGTGTGTGTGGGTGTATGTGAATGATGATGCATCTTTGTTTGGATGTGTATGAATGGCACTGAGGCACGATATATTGCATTTAATCCCTGCTGGTCCATTATTCCTCTTGAGAAGCAGGGAGTCTGGAACACTCTTTAACAGTTGGCTCTGTCTATTCATCTTCCAACCATCTCTGCAAAACTCTTGTCCTGTCCTCGTTTTACCACCAAGTATTCTCTCTTCCTTTTTGTCCCCTCTTCCTTCCGTGTCTCTTGTTTCAAGGCAGTGGACAGCCCTTTGTCCGGCTGAAGCTGCCCTCTTTTGTTTGTGCGGCCTTTTTTATCCTTGTGCTAATCGCCATGGTCGTGTGCCTGAGTTGGACCCCATATTTCACGCTCGGCTCTCCTTTGTTTGACACACCGCCCCTGATAAGAATCCCAATTCTAGGGCCTCTCTGATATTGAAATCCAACAGCAGCGTAGAAAGAGCCTTCAATCATCCATTATCTGTGCTCCAGTGATTACCATTCAATCTCTCAGGGTCCAGGCTCCTCATCACCGGCCCCAGAGCTGAGGCCGTCCCCTGAAAGAACCTGCATCCCTTAACGCCTGTTCACATTCAAACGTATCCATAGATATTTCAGACGCTGTCGTGACACAGCTCCACACTGAATGCTGCAGGGAAATGTCAGTGAAATGTCACTCATCGTTCTCCACTGGAATCTCTTAGTCTCTGATGTAGCCTTGGGTTTTTGGGTACTCTTATGTGGACACCTTGTGGCATTACTGGGCTTTTTTTGTCCCTAAATGGCCATTACATTTCAGATTCTCTTTGTTTTTTTTTCCATCGACTAGCGTTGCTCTTTTATTTTTAATAAGCCCGGGTTTCTTTTAATGTCACAGACTTAATTGGGTGTTTTAAGAAGGAATTAGTTGATTATTTATAAGTTGCACATTAATGCCCTTTTAAATGGTTCAAAGGCAGAGTCTGCTCCTCCGCTGGCCTGTGGCCATTGTTCTCGTTTAGAGGGTGTCCTTGTGCCTCACAGCATTTGCATTTTTGCACTAAACGGAATTTTCTGCATTAACAGACAAGGCACGGCAAACAAAGCAATAACAAAAACAAAACATTTAAGTATGTGTCACTGTGCGTTGTCTGCCTCTTGTTACAGGAAGCAGCCTTTGATGTGGTAATGTTGATGGTCCATGTTTAATTTTCAAGTGGTGGTTGCAGCTGAAAGACGAGCACCGAGACATATTCCTGAAATCTTTCTGTGTATCTCCATTTTCACTGAGCTTTAATAATACTGAGTTGGATTTTAAACAAGGAGGAAGTATTAAAACAAGCACAGCACATTCTAGTAGTGGAGTCTAATTGTCATAGCAATTTATGCGCGCTTATGCATCTGTGGTATATTTTTGTGTTTCCATCAAATTAACCACTGTAGTCTCATTGTTATGGCTGAAATGTAAGAACAGCTTTGTGCTGTGGACGTCCACTCGTCCAACACTCTGTGCAGATACACAACAGCTCTCAGTACCTTTGTTTAATGTAGTGTACACATCTTCATTAGTTATGTATAGCCTCTAATTACTATTGATGAGACTAGCTGATTGGTGTACAAATCTATAGCTTTTGTTATTCTAATGAGCATTATTTACCCTCAGATCTCCAAGCCAGGGGGCTTTGGAATGGGGCTTTGTGCACGCAGACATAGCCGGGGACGCTCTAGCTACACCCACTTGTTTTGTATCTTGTTTTTGTATTCCACACACACACACACACACACACACTATCACCCGTCTGCTTGGATGTATAGCACTTTCCGCTCCTCCATCTGTTTCTGTCCACCCATAAAAAGGTCCATTATAATCTGCAGGATGCACAGTTGACGTGCCGCAAGCACCGCTTGAGCCAATCAGGGCAGGGCACCCAACTTGGGCCACAAATCCAAGAGGCTCTATTGCCCCCCACCCCCCTCCCTCCCAAGTTCATTTTGATTATCTGAGCTCTCTGTCTGAGATCTTCAGTTGAACAAGTTTTTATAGCAACATTGCCTCCATCTTCCCTTTTCTGTATAAAAGCCTCCAGATTGAATAGAGCTCAATGCATACCCACTGGATGATGGCAGGCTCCTGATTAACCCTGGAGTGACTCGCTAATGTCATTGAAGGAGGGCCACCTGGCTGTGAGACTGTACAGTCAGCTGCCACTGAAGGGCCAGAATAGGAGACGACCAGGTGTTGGGCTCCGGCCCCCCTAATTGTTGCCATGTAATAGCCTGCTTGACTGCACAATATAGCCTAGGGGCAAGGATTAGGAAAAAGCTGTTGCCAACACAGCAGTCCATTTTCTTTTTTGCCCAAGGTTTTTGTGTGTGTGTGTGTGTGTTTCTCTGTGTGCATGAATATGTGTGTATAAATACATATTGTACGTCAGCCTTTGTCATTCTCCTCTTGACAGTCCAAGAGCTGCCCAACACAGTAACACAGTACGTACCACTGTAAGTTGGCTTTGACATTTTGAAGAATTCTCTTCATCTGTCAGAAATAAAGTTATTAATAGCTGAATAGAAATGCCCCTCAGTACTTGGGTAAAATAATGATTTTTTCTGAAATGTATCGATTATCATTTGAGCTGCAGTATGATCTTGAGTCACTGTTTAGTTCAGTAGAAAGATTTCAAAACAAGATTAGGAGCATTAACACAAGATACCATTAAGGAATTATTATTACACAATAATGCAAAGATGAGAACTCTTAATCGTCTCTAACAGTTATGCATTGCATTTTTAATAATTGTAGTTGAACAATTAAATTAGTGATTAGCTGATTGCGTGAAACTGTTGCAGACATGAGTGCATGACTACATTTATGTTACACAGACTCTGACTGTGTGTAGTGGACCTCAGAGTTGCTCACATGGAAAATGTGAATTGGCCATAGACAGGATGTAAGACTGGACTGACTCAAACTTCACAAAAACATTTTTAAAGATCACGTCATTGACTCTATTAACAACATATTCAGTCGTCATTATTAACTTACTTTTGTCAGGAGGATATGAGCAAATTGGCACGGCAGTCCAGTGTCTGCATATGTCATTTTAATATCTCTTTGTAATGACAATGGCATTGATTGAAATATGCTCAAAATGCAAATATGAGGGCAAATGAGAAACGGCTCTGGTCTCCAGCAACTAACCTTCTCCACTCAGTGCATTCAACCACAGCTGTGATCATATGTAACCTAGCACTAATCATTATCATTCCCGTGAAATGCCTGGCATTTTGCATAAGGCCAGGCAGCCTAATTGGCCCGATGAACCTTTCACAGAGGGGGCAATGGAGGAACAAGAGACGGCATGTCCTGGTGGGGGGAAGCAGACAGTGATGCTTGGCTTTAACACATCACAGTTATTCTGTTGCACATGCCACAAGCATCATTAAAATTGCAAAAGCCTCTGTTCATTTGTGTTTTAATATTTGATCAGTGCTTGTCTGAATAGCGTTATCGTAGGGTTAAGATCAGAGCCATTTGGCATGACCCGCAGTTGGCACACTCGTCCTGCAATGAATGTGTCAGACTAGTTCTCTAGGTGTATCAAATGCATCAGGGGTTCCCTCCCCAAGGCCCAGAACCAGTACTGGGCCTTGTGCTTTTTTTGGAAATGTCAAACCGTTTATTACATGTAAATGTGCCAAAACAAGCCGTGTTTCAATCACACGTATATTACCACCCTATGACAACATTGTCTCTTGAAAACAGGCTCAGGCATTGTTTTATTGATAAGTTAATTATTGGGTTATGTACACCAAATAAGGTTGAAATATGCTTTTACTGGGCTTTATACAGTGTAGCTTAACGTGACAGTAATATCAGATTACTGTCAGCTCTGTATCATCACCCTCTCCACCACCGGTCAGCCAGAAAATGTGTCAACTGCTGTCTAGTATTTGTTACAAACGCTGGGGATTCCTGAAGTAGGAGACGGTAGTGTACTTTTTTGCCACTATGTATGGGCAGAGTTAGGTGAGATCAGTCTGTAGCCTGATGATGATCATCACGCTATTATTTTCCTCATTAATGTTGGAAGAAAGCAAAGATGAAATGCCTTGTCGGTGGATTTCAATCAAAGTCTCTCTTGCCCCTTCCCTGTTTCATCTTTGACTTTTTATTAAAAGTTCAAATTGAGATCAGATAGATGCTGTCGTTCTCTTGTCTCAGTTCTGAACTATTCAAAAACCAGGAACTGAAGGGAAAAATATTGCGAATATTCACCTCGGAGAACTCATAAGGTGCCCACCTTTGTCCTAACCTAATAATGTTTCCAGAAGGCCAAGGCATTCATGTCACTCTGGTCATCATCACAGACAAAGGAGACCTTCACAGAGAACTCTCACCCTGCCCACTCGAAGCCCTGTATCTGTTAATCTTCATCCCTATCAGCCTTTTGTAGCTCATCTTATTATGACTTTCTGTTAATGCACGGTGGAGGCCTGTGTGACTGTCTGGCTATAATGGGCCTGTGTTTGATTAATCATGTCAATCCATTGTGTTTCACATCTAAGGCGGTTGCGTTAGGACTCATCAATGCAGACCCAGGGTCCTTTGAAAATGAGATTGGATACAGACTCACCTCATCTGAATACATGGGCCCAGCTTTGAGAGCCGCCTCGTCGTGATAAACGAACTGCGCTGCAACAAATTATGATGTCACCAGGTGTCCTGCGACTGTCCTGTTACTGTGGCGTGTGAGGATGACTTGTTGCTTCATCATTTATATTTTGTGAACTCCTAACAATCAGTGTGTTCAAAAACAGTTTAGGGGTCACCACCTGACTTTGGTGAAGGTGGTGGTCTGAAGATTTGTTATGAAGCAGAAATCGATTTTTAGTGTCCCTCAGAGGAATGGTGGGCTGCCAGAGACTTAAGAAAATGGGCGACTACTTCCTCCAGTCAGCTCATAAATAACCTGGTCATGCCAGCCAGCCTACATCAGATTTTGTCTATTGCTGTAGCAAACCTGTGTGAAATCACTGATGGGCAGTGATGATGTCACAGGTTAGGAGTGATGTCACGGCAATAACTTCCCACTCTGCTGTCTGAATGCCAGATGGACGATAGCGAGGTGTGGAGGTTGGAGCTTAAAAAGCTCTTTCTGTGGGAAACTCTCCCCTCAGGAGGCGTCATTAACCCGGGATTACTGTTTGACCCAACTCCTTTGGGGGCTCCCAAGTTCCAGTTTCCTGGACCTAATTAGGCTAGTTGTAAAAACTCTCTGAAAGCTGCTCGTCCTCTAGAGCATCTGATGTTGTGTGTGTCTATGCTTACCGAGAAAATGGGCACGCAAACACCTCTACTCTTCATAATGCATCTGTGACACATTCAGACATCTTCTGTCCTGCATCTGTCTACAGGAAAAAAGCTGTTTAATGAGACACCAATGTTTGAGTAGCTGCCGTATGAAATGAGAGTGGCACAAACACACACACGCACACACTATACAGTCACCTTACTGACTGTTTTCTGTCATACCGACTCTCACTTTATCTGTCTAAATCTGTTGTTCCCTCTCACTCTAGCATTATTACTGCTGCTGGCTTTATTGCCACATTCACCCGGTCCCTATCTCTCTTTCCCCCCATGTCTCTCCATCTAAATGTCTCTGTCTTCTGTACCGTTTTCCCATAATCACCTCACACCTCTGAGGGCCTCTGCTGAGACGAGCTTCACACCTCAGCCCTCGCTGTGACAACAGGTACTGCTGGCACTCACCGCCTGGCCTCTCTCCAATCAACACCTGTACGGCTTTGCCCATCTTTCTTCCCTTCATCTTTTCCACTTATTCCTCCCTCCCTTTCTTTCTCCCCGATCTATCCCTTGTTTTTGTGTCGCCACTAATCCATTTCCGTGTGTACGTTTCCCTGCCTCACTGTCATTTTTATACCTTTTATCTCTTCTTCCAGAAAAGCATATTTCATCCATATGCAGTCTAATGCCTCTCCCCATGTCAGTGCCTCCTGGAGATGGCACTGTGATTCCCTGATGATTTGAACATGCACATGTTACACCAGTCTGCACTCATTACCTCCTGTGGTACCCAGAGTAATGACTGGTAACAACAGCCTCTGTACATGTCATTTAAAGGTGTGTCTAGTCTGGCTTTGCCTCTAATTCTTTTTCAATTATGACACATTTTCCTCTTAGGTCCCCAAACTAAGTAGGAGACTGAACAACGTTAGGGTGCATGCGGTATCAGGAGGTGAGGTACTATGCCTCTAAACAAAATAACCACCACAGTTTTTTTTACTATGGTTGCACTGGTACTCGAGCACAACCAAAGCACTCCCCAATCTCTACCTCTTAACAGGCCAATTATGTGACTGCTGGGAGTCAATGGCGCTGTGAGCTACTCCGAAGGTTCTCTCTCTTCACAAGGTCAAGCTGACGGGCCCAGGTTAATGGGCAGATGTGGGTCTAAGAGAGGAAAAGGTCAAGCACCTAGAGGTTCCCTCCACCTCATCTTCAAACTGTCCCTCTTCACTATAAGAGCCCCCTTTACCACCAGTGCTCATACAGAGCAGTGAAGGAGTTGTTTCTTGACCTGCACAGTAAAACATTTTTCTTTCAGTTTCTCTCTCCATGGGTTGTCACAGTGGATGTTCCGCATATTTGATTTGGCAGGGATTTTTGCACCAGATGCCCTTCCTGATGCCACCCTCCCATTTATCCGCGCTTGGGACCGGCACACGGAGTACACTGGATGTGGCTGGGGTCAATTTCGAGTGTCCAATTCACAGTGAGCGATGGTTAGTTGTGTGTCATCTCTGATGATGATTATATAAACCTTTATTTAAACCACCTTTCTCAGGTGAAAGCCAGTGTGTATGGGTATCTAGAAATGGTATTTGTTCTTCTGCTTACCTTCTTCCTTTTTCTCCGGTCCAGCTCCAAAATTCACCATTGGCTATTTTAGTTCATGCTTGCGTCACTGGTACACTCTTTCGTCACTCTCTCGTCTAATCAGCGCAAGGCTCATTGCCCCAGTCTCCTCACCCTTTTTTTGTCGCCTTTCACTCTCCACCATGTAAAAGCACAGTGTGTGCAGCACCTCGTTAAACAGCTGTAACTCGGTGTCTGATTTCATTACCAGACCGTACCCCCGCACTGCTCCACTCTCTCCCTCCCTTCCTCCCTCCTACCTCTCCCAAAATGGCCAAATATTTGAAAAAAATCATTATTAGATTTCAGTTGGTATTCCAGCAAGGTTTACAGTTATTCAAAAGTATAAAGCATCATTTTCTTAATACTTTAATACTTCTTTGATTCTGGTGCCTGCAATATCAATGTGGTTTATTACATTCAAAACCTGTGTTGCCTTCCACGCCACCGCTCTTTTATCCGTTTCTACTATGACAACTCCCTAATTAAGCTAAGAGGGTTGTCAGCTTTTAGCAGCGGGGCGTCTTGGACATGAAATCAGTGGGCAGTCATCCTCTCTGCACCCATCATCCAGCTTCTGTGACTTAGGAGTTGATAGACATGGAGCTCAGATAGTGAAATATCAGTGGGGAGCATCTAAGACCCCTTCTAATGCTGCTTTCTCTAATCTGGACCTTAGCCCCAACCCTGTGTTATCAACAGATTAACTGCCTGCGTTCCTCTCGGTCTGTCCGATTCATTGTGTTCATCTGTGCAGTCGCTGCAAACTGAGAGTTCAGACTATGAACGCAAACCATACTTATGCAGCCTTTTGTGGTTTTCTACAAATAGAGTGCAAAAAAATCCCTTTCAGCACAAATCACTGAATTAGTCTTTGGAGAAGTGCAGGTCAGCTGTCATACAGAGCGTTGTCTCCTGACCAATAACACAGTGACACTAATACATGTGGGTCACATGGTAAACTCGATGGACAAGATGGTTCATACCACACAGCCTTTCATTGGGATGGATTGACTGCTGTGATGTATTAGTTCTCATATAAATTGATCTATGGCTTAACAAAACATGTACAACACAGTACAAATCTTAATTGCCATATCAGTCCAATTATGCAGTTGTCCCTGTTTTGTTTGTTTTTCATGCTCTTCTGGCTCCGGCTTAAGGAAGTAAATGTATGACCACAGGCACTTAGATATAAATGGATAAACATCTTTGATAGTGCTCTCAGGCTCCTCCATTAATTGACACTTGGTGGTGATTATGCATTAAGACATGTTGCGTACAGCCCATGTAAATGTGGATGTTAATAATGCAGGTTTAAAGCGGCAGTGCGTAACCTATTGGTGATGTTTGTCATTGTTGTTATTCGTCTGCTTCTGTTTGGTGTTCCTGAATAGAAGTGATGTCATTTATATGCTAGCACAATTCCGCTGTTGTCTCTGTCTGTCTTGACATAGAGCTAATCACTTCCTGTGTGCAGTGCAGGAATTTTGCAGTGCTGGACAACATACAGTGAGAAACACATTGTGTGAACTCATTTGACAATTTGTTTGCATTTAAATGTCATGTCAAGACACTGTAGATGTTAGCTGTTTACATTCTGAGTAACAGAGCCTCCTTTAAATGTCCCTGCTGGCTGTGTGTTTAAAGGCTGTTGGGTGTGTGTCATGGGCCAATGGTGGCGTGAGGTCTTTGTCAGCAGGGGGACTGAGGAACAAAAAGCCTAAGGCTGGATGGTCAGGATGCTTCTCTCCAGAGAGACACCAGTTCAGAGGTCACCACAGGCTCCTTTTGACCTGGAGGGTGTGTGCTGAGGAGCCCATGTGCCTTCTTATGCACGAGCACCAATGTGTGAGCATGTGTAAGGGTCTGCTTGCAGTGGGGTGGAGTTGTGCGCGGCACAAAATGGATCCCAGTGGACGTGCATTTTCAGGACAGGTCCCTGTGGACGGACAGGGAGAAAAGGGGGCGAGGGATGATGATGAGGATTGGTGGTGGTTGTCCGTTGGGGTCCAGCAGGGACAGAGCAGCCTGCTAATGAAGAGCCATCTGAGGCCTCCATTCACCTTGAACATGGGCCACTGCAGCTGCCCTGACCTTGGCTTTGATCCACAAAGATGCTTGACCCCCACCATTCCCCCAGAGTCACTTCCCCCCACCCCCTGCCATCTGGACGGCACGCATGCATATGTATACATACGTGCACACATCCACAGATGCATATGCATGTACATGTATGTTGGACACATGCACATTATACACCTTCACAGGTGTTATGTTGGCAGAGTGTTTTT
The DNA here is from genome assembly GCF_019176455.1 of Solea senegalensis. Classification (NCBI taxonomy): domain Eukaryota; kingdom Metazoa; phylum Chordata; class Actinopteri; order Pleuronectiformes; family Soleidae; genus Solea; species Solea senegalensis. The sequence continues at coordinate 19,660,941 of NC_058036.1, forward strand.
AGCGGTTTGTGTCGCCCTTAAATGGCAAAATGTGTGTAATTGACCTTTTTGCTAATTTACCAGTGAATGTGTTTGGAGTACTCACCTTTTTTCTGTTGATATTATATAATTCTCTTTTCCATAACCTTGCACCCCAATATATTTACAATCTCCTCCACACCTACTGTCTTACTCACACTCTCCATTCTTCCTCCTACATCCTCCTCAGTACACCCCCTACCCTACTCTCTTCCATGGGCTCCAGAGCCTTCAGCTGAGAAGCTCCTTTTCTATGGAACTCACTGCCACCACTCATCCACAACCCCTTTTAACCCCTCCTCAAACCCATTTATCTGTCACTAACTACCTCTCAGTTCTTGAATTGTAATATTTTTACATTACACTTTTCTCTGTAAGTTTTTTATTTTTTTAAAGTTAGTTTTTAGAAAAGCACTTATTTCCTTTAGGAGTCATTTGCTCATTTACAGAAGTAGTGTCATCCACTAAAACACATTATCCTGAAAGATCCAATTCATGCTTTCCTTTTCATAACTTCTCTACTCGCCTGCCCTCAAAATGCTCTAACCACAACCGTCTCCACATATCAGATACCTAACTAAAAGTAGTTTCACATTACCTCAGATCTGGATGAGTTTTTTTTATCCCAACTGTCCCAGTGGTTGACATTACATCGGTTACTCGCTCTTCTTCCTAATAGGAATGCAGCCGCGTGGAACGTCGGGGTTCCGTGGAAATTCCCAAAGTGCGGCAACACACTCCACTTGTCTTGCTTGTCCACCCACTTCTGCTGTAAATGACAGTTATGTCACGGGTGACTTGAGTTGCAGTCCATCTGTGGAAATGTAGACCTGTCTGCATTTTCCCTTTTCATGTTTCCGCCTCATGCCTTTATGTGAGAGCAAAATGGAGAGGAGCCTCATTGTGATAAAGTAATAGAGTAATAGAGTTGAAAATATTTTTTAAGTGTTTTCGTATTCCGTGATTCACCTTTTCAGAGAAGTTTGATACAAACAAAGCTCCGGTGGGGTTTTTTTTCCATTTCCAAAAAGTAGGTCATTGTCAGAAGGGTTTAGTGTCCATAACATGGACATAGTCTTTTTGCGTCACTGTTCTGGACGTGTCCCTTGATTAAGTTACTTCATGGAGGCAGCAGCAGCAGCATCTGTGCATATGCAGGGGAACAAGCTGTGCCCATGGTTTAGCAATTAGAGAGGAGCAGAAAGATGCGGGGAGTGCAAGAGAGAGAAGGCGACGCTACGCTTCTCTGTGCATCAGCGTCTGATTTCTGTGCAGCAATTTTTTTTACCCACAGATAATGTTGTACATTTACTTAAATGAGCTGATTATGTCTCTCGCGTTCACTCGTCTCCAAAAGGCCTACTTTGAGTCTCCCTTTTCCACTGCGTTTATTTCCCCTCATCTCCTCATAGTTCCACACGATATCTATTTATTTATTGTACTCTTTTGAAGTTTTTTCTCTCCCCCACTATAATCCATTTGTCTTGGGTAGAGGGCAGCGGAAGGAAGTGGTGTTGGAGAGGCGTGTGTCAGAGTCTGAGAGAGCCTCTGCTCCAGCTGGAGTCAATATTTGCTTTAAGAATCTCAATAACAGGCCTGCAGTCATCTGCATCTCTGATAATGGACAGCCATATGGCTCTGTTGACCCACGCTGTGCTGAGGGTCTCTCTCTCTCTCTCTCTCTTTCGCTCTCTTTCTCTCTCCCTCTCTCTCTCTCTGCCCCTCCTTGTCTTTCATTTATCGGCTTCCCTTTAACTTCTCTTATTCCTTCTCCTATATTGCACTTATCATCTTTCTGGGCACATTTTGTTCTTTTTTTTTTCTTTTTTTTACGAACACCCGCTCACTCTGTCCATAAAACCCTGGTTATGACCCACCACACAGAGCTGTGACCCAAGTTACCATGGCAGCAGAGTCTGGGATGCTCGCTCTTTGTCCGACAGTGTTTCCAGCAAGTGACAGAAAACAGGGATTTAACAGTCTGTGCACATGTTTGACAATGTGTCTCTCTCTCTGACTGGAAGACTGATACAGAGCCAATGGGGAAGTGCTCTCATGTGCTTAAAGTTATCTCTTAAATGGAGACATAGGCCTTGTAAAAATGGTCAATTAGTTACGTTACATTAGTTGACAGCTGTTTTGGTCCGTTTAGTTTCTTAGTTTCTTTACTGTCGCTCCATTCCTCTTTCCCTCTGTGAGTCGGGAAATGTGAGCTTTTATTTTAATGGATTTCCTGTGGTTCTGTCCTCATAAGTCTTAAAGTGTTTCTCCACATCTCAATTTGCAGCCAAATTTCAAAATAGAATAACATCACTAAGCAGAGTGATGTTCATAGAGGTAACAAGTGTTTCTGTTTGACAAACATGTTAAATTGTGTTTGTCTCCTTTTCATGTTTAATTAACATTTATGTTTTTGCTGTTAAATAGACACTATTAGACTATGCTGACCTGGGTATTCACACTCATCTTTTGTCTTATTCTACCCTCTGTCCATCTCTGTGTCTTACTGTGAGCAGCTTGGCCATCATACCCTCTGCTGTGTCCCGGCTCAGGTGCCCGTCACCCTCACTTTGCCACGGTTCCCCTCAAAGCCATTGGTCATGGCTGCGTTGGCCCTCACTGTGGCGGCATGTGCCCACAGCAGGCCCTCTTCCCAATCCCTGTCTCGTCGTATCTGTCTAACCCAGACCAGAGCCTCTCAGTCCAGTCCAGCCTATCTCAGCTGAGCCTGGTTCAGCCCTGGCGTCACCAACGGCCCAGTGCCACTCTACCCTGGCAGTCATAATGAGACGACAGGGAGGGGGCTAGAGTGTGTTTGAGAGTGTGTTTGTCAAGCAGTTTGTGAGGTGTCATCAATCAGGGAAGCATGTCTACACCAGACAGCTGTGAGAATAATCAGACTCATTGTCAAACATGCGCACGCTCTGTTAAATCAGTCTGCTTTACTGTGATTATGCCATCACAGAGACCTTTTTTGCTCTAATAGTTCCCCACACCACATTTTATCCAGCACTTGCCTCCATTCCACGACAGACTTTGCACAATATAGCTATGATAATGATATGATAATGGCCATCAGAATGTTTTCCACCCACACCCGGCAGCCATTTTGCTATTTTTATTTATTTTATTTGAGCTTTCCCATTTCAAATCCAACTATCAATCCTGCATGCTGGCTGCCCAGGCTCCAGTCACTGCTTGTCACTCTGAATTTCAAATGGCTCCAATTTTCCCCCTGATGGCACGGAGAAGTGGCAGGCGGCACATCGGGGAGGGTGGTCCTAGACATGCTGCCTGCAGCAGGGGTTCTATTAGAGAGAGGAGAGCGACGAAAGAGGGGGAGAGGAGAGGTTCGGAGCATCACGCCAGTAGTGATGTATTCTTTTCTGTTTTTTTGTGATTATTTTGGAGACTGCTGTCTCATTTGGGGCAGTATGGCATGGTTGATTGTTCCATCTCTGCTTCTGGCTGGGATGCAGATGGTGGAGCAGCCCTGATCACTAACACGCCTCCTGCTCTCCCGCCTCACACTCACAGTCCAGAGTACACCTGCAGCGCAGCACTGAAAAAATTCAATTTTGCTGCCATCGCTATGATTTGTTCTTAACTGATCATCTGTGCAATAGAGAAATGCATGTTTTACACAGTGCAGGCATTTGATTCAGTCATCTCAAGACAACTGGTCTTAAAATGGTTTTAATAAAAATATTAACACATTTTTTTCTCACATAATAAAAAAGTCGGTCAGATTTTGATAATTTGTCACAGAATCACGACATAGATGAGAATAGTGGAACCAATAGAACAGTCATATGTTTGAGTATAAGTGTTTAAAACATGCACAACACAAACTACAAAGCTGCAACCCTCAAATACTCTCCAGTATTGTGTTGCATCTCCAGATGCAACAGTTAACCAACCCTGTGGAATTGAAGCATTGTCTTTGTTTTGTTTTTGTTGTTGTTTAATTTAACTTTGAATTGTCACTAAACCTTGTTGCATTGCTTTTTATTTAATGCCAAACGTCTCATTATGTTCTGTCCCTTAACGAGAGCTGACCAGCTATGAGGAGCGGGCACTCTACTTGGAGGCCATTGTTCAGAACCACCGGGAAGTCATGACGTTTGAAGACTTTGCGTCGCAGGTGTTCTCCCCCTCTCCTGGCTACCCAATGAGTGGGACAGGTGAGAAATGAAACAAACTGCATCTCTGTCCACCTTTTATATTCTTTCCACTCCATCTCATTCTTCCTCCAACTCCAATGCCATTTTCATCCCCTTCTTTTTTTTCCCTCCACCACAACACACCTGTTTGTTCTCTCCTCTCCTCTCCCCCCCTCCCCCCACCCTGCTCCCACACCCACATTCGCTGATGAATATCAAACGTCGGGCCATGGCTCTTCGCGTTGTCTGAGGGACTTCAAACACTCCGCTTCCTCCACTTCCTCGAGCCCCACTCACTCTACTTTGTTCATCTCTTCTGGTTTCAAACTGCATCTTTTTTGTGCTGTTACTTTCCTATGAATATAAGCAGCCTCCTCAAATGGCAGTTGCAGAGTGTGTGTGTGTGTGTCTGTGTGTGTGTTTGTGTAAGGGACCTCATTCACCAACACTTAAGCGATGTGCCTGACAAACAGCAGCTCGCGGATGTCAGCACAGCGCTCTTATCAGTCCGTGATGAATAGAATGGAAAATGTGTCTTATCTTGTTCTTCCTACTTGTACCAGCGCCGATCGATCTGCGACAGCACTGAAATCAATACACGATTGCACTTTTCCACTCTATTGGATCCCGACACACATTACATTTTGAAAAGGAAAGCACTCCCTAATACCGCACCATAATATCTGGTCTTTTCAGAGCTGTTTTGTAGACATTTTGAAGTTAATATAAAGTTGGTGTGGGAATGGTATTCAAACAGGCAAGATGTGCTCAGCCAAAGTGTCACACGTCCGCAGACTGACCTCCTGTCACCTCTTCTCATCCTCAGCACCAAACCTGAGAGAGGAGCTAAGGGCAAAAGTACAATACAGTACAACACCTCACATTATATTCTTATTTTTGTAGGAAACACAAAGTAATAGCGTGTGATAATAAGGGAGGATGACATTCATCTTTATAATATAATAAATACATTTTCTTGTGAAGGTATTCCACTCATTCCCATAAGTTATTACCTGGATATTAGTTTGGAAATAACATAGTATTCCTATAAAATGATCCCCTTATTCAGCGATGTTGCTAGGTTTGCAATGTCATGTGGTCCTTGGACCCAAGTTTGGCCTGTGAAATGAGTCCCAGGGATCATTTTTAACAAAGTGCAGCGTTTAACTTGTGTCTGATCTTATATTAATAAACATAATTTCAAATCTGACAACTTTAATCTTTGCAAAATAAAATATGCAAACATAGAACATCATACACTATAAGGTAAATAGCACCAGAATAAATACATTCAGATAAAGACAGCACATGTGCCGCACTCAGAGGAGAACATTGTAACAGAAATGACACAAAAATAAATAAGATAATCCATGTGTTGTGCATTATGAGCTAAATAAAGAGCCTGTGTTGTATTAGAGTTCAAAAATCACAACCAGAAACCAGTCATTTAAGGATATTTAAGGTGCTGATTTAACCTGCTGATTTTGATTCTTTGCGTCAGAGAAGCAGGACGCAGGGCTAACAACATCATCGCTGCTTATTACCTAACTCCATCGTTATTACAAATTGCAATAGACGGCAAACTTCCATGACATTACCTCTACATTGAGATTATTATTATGCTATTACTATTAGTTTACCTTACTGTATTGTAAAGTTTTAGCACAAATACAGAGGAGAGTAGAAAACCATCATGTCCATCATGTCAGTGAGTTTTGAAACCCTGCGTCCATGTGTGGCTGCACATGGACAAGAGAAGACGGAGAGGTTTTAAAATAACATCTCGCAGCATGGGACACGACGCTGTGTCTAATGTGAGAGGCCGTAACATAATGAAGTCTGCGAGGCTGTTGTGTGTGTCACCCTCACTGCTGCGGAAACTCGTCCTGAATGGTAATTTGTATTTCTCCGGAATCTGCCCATGTAAATAGATTAATGGATTAATATGATGCTCTGTGTATGTGCGTGCCTGTCCATTCATATTTCATCCCGAGGCTCTCTCGGGCTCACAGGACACTGTAATGCAGTCACTTTTGTAGATTAACCATCATCAAGAGTGTTGTTAATTTCTCAAATCATATTTGCCCAGCTGTTTTAAAAAAGAGGGGGATGTTTTGAGCCTAAAATTTCAGTCCAACTTCAGCATATTAAGTGTGCTATTGTTTTTTTTATGGCATTTGTGTGTTAAGAGACAGTTAATACATGCAAGAATTGTTTTAGAAAGAAAGTTTGGAGAAGACATCCCATTATAATGTATGATTATTAAACTGTATCAAAATAAGAGGGAACAAAACAGAAAAGCTCCATCTTACAGATTGTGGGTTTTAATTTGAGTGGCACACTTTGGCAAAGATGATGTGAATTGGCAGCCACAAATATTTGTGCTAATTGTTGTGCACATATGGCAGCTGGTGTTAGAATGTTTCACTTTTCATATGCTCGGGCTTTACAAATACACAATAGGCACTTAGGTTAAGGGGTTTTTTATTGAATTAAATGGATTTAATTGGGAAAATCAGGACTTTAAATTACCAGGTGTTCATGAGATAAGGTGCAACTAATTCTCTTTTTTTTTGTTGTTTTATTAGCTGCCGATCTGTTATTTATTATGTGTGTATTAATCTTTTATTGGAAGACCGTTAAATGAGTCATTGATAAGTCATCATGTCACCACTCCTCCGTGTCCCTCCAAGCGTACAGCCTCAGTGTGGCAGTGATGGCTGGATGCTCCTCATGCTCGCACTTCTCAGATATGCTTCTGCCCTCCTATGCTTTTGCTTCCTCTCTGCGTGTGTGTGTGCGTGTGTGTGTGTGTGCGTGTGTCATCTGTCTTGTGTGTCCATCCTGCTCTGGCTTCCATTGCTGCCACTAACATGTCATCCATGCTCCATGACAGCGTGCAGGCGTTGGCCGGGGATGGTTTGGGACCTGGAGAACCCCTGGGCCAAACTGGACTGTAAGACTCTTCTGCCTGCTTCCTCCACACTATGGCATGACGCCCAGACACAGCCCACCGACGTTCATGTGTTCATTCACGCATTCATTTGTTCATTCAGGTCACTGCGAACCCCATCGCCATCCCGTACATGGGGCCGCACTTGATGTTTTAACTCATTTGTAAATGGAAAAGCAGGTTTCAGCGTCCTGCATGCATGTTTGCTGAACGTCATTTAACCTCTTCCAACACGAGTCTTTACCTTTTTAGCTTTTCAGTTTTCCACCGCAGCCTCGCCCTCCATGATCCGGAATGTAACCTCAGTCTAGTACCATGGCTTCTTGCATGAGCTAGTCCATCTGTCACGTGAACCCAAGACTCCGTCGTCAGTGTGCTGCCCTTACTGTGTTACACCAGTCTTTCTGGTATTTTGTGTTCATTCTCTCAAATAACTTCACACGAGTACATCTGTGTATTGGGATAAAGAAAATCTCTTAAACTCGCACCTAACCCTTCTGTACTTGCTGACACATGTTCCTCAGACTGTTGTTGCCATGTGAACTGCCCCACTATTTGTGGATTTCATTTGACTTAATTGAAATTTGCAAATTGGGACAGATTCATCAGGCAGCACCAGACATTTCGGTCTTTAAGGTATCTTCACAAAACACTTGTTGATTCATCTCCTTGCCCTGATCACATAACCTTATTTGTCGTTTTTTTAAAGCTTCCAGTGAAAACTAACCACAACACCACACATGTTGCCTGAAAGCCCCCCACTCCCCCCCACACTCCTCACTCCAGACTTTCCGGCAGCATTGTGTTGTGTTGTCGCTGCAGTGTGTCCACTGCTCTACAAACATAATGCTCTACTCTGTTTTTCCCTTTTAGATTAAAAATATCTTAAAGGTCCAAATACAGTTTATGGCGAAGGTAAGCCCCCAAGTCAGACCAGAAGCTTGTTTCCGTCCGGCGGCCAACCTTACGCTCTGCTTGTTTACTCATCCTGGCTGTCTTTTACTCACTCCTTCCCCTTTTTTTCTCCCTCAGTACTAACTAAGCTTTATTTACTGACAAAGGGAAGGGGACAGAGAAACCAGGCTGTTTATGTGGGGGTGTCCTACTGTTTAGACCAGGCTGGTAATTGAGAGAGATGCACAGTGGGGACAATTAGCACCTGACTAAGTAGCAGCATGAACAATACGGCTACACTTCTGGCCCTCGCTCCTGCATGTGGCACGCCTTTATCTCTTCCCCCAGCAAACACTTTTCTCTTTCTCTTTTCTTTTTTCTTCCCCACCCAAAGTACCCCCCACCCCCCACCCCCCTCTCATTTCCTCCTGTTGGAGTGTGCCTGTTTGCCCGGGGCAGACTCTGAGACTAACACCTGCCGCACTGGAAGACGTCTTTGTCATCCAAAGCCTTGTTTGAACTGCTGCAGCGGGGACCAATGGGATTGCAGAACCATTTAAACTCGTCTTTTTTGTTGTTGTTGTTTTTTTTTTTTTTTGCTCTCTCTTTCTCTCTCTTTTATTCTTTACGTCTGAAACGAGCTGCTCTGTAATGCAGCATGAAGCAGAAATGCTGGGTCATTATGAGCAATTTTTTTGTCACACTGTAAAATTACGATGAGTATCAACAATTGACGTGAGGACGTTTAAAGAAGAACATGATTTGAAGATGAAGTGATGGAGCCACAGCGATGACGGCTGAGTGCAGTGATCTTTAAATGGCTGAGTGGGTGCTGAACTCCTCTACCACAATATTGTTCATTAGCTTTAATGGCCGTTTCTTAGTTTGTAAGACTTATGGTTTACTGATGGAATGAGTAGAAGAATACGGGAATGCCGGATTTGATGGGTCTAGAAGTCCAGCCCACATTTTTAGCCAAGCCCTTCCTTCTTTTTTTTTTATATTCATATGCAGATTGCTGCAGCATTGCACGTCCTAAACCCCACACCTCCCCTCGAGCCCTTCACAAAAACACGCGCCCAGTGTTTCATCCACAGCCTGGCCCTCCTCTCCCAGTGATCCGCAGGCCTGGATGCTGCCAGTGTCCACTGTGCTGCTGAGTGTCTGTTACTCCAGCCATCTGCCGTTCCTTTTAGCTGCTGCAACTCGAGATGCCTCAGAAAGGGGAAAAAAAAAAAAAAATGGCAAGAAATAAAAGGGTAGGAAAGAAAATAGGCAACCAGATGCTATCTCGACAAAGCACAAAAGTTGTTTAAACTCCAGGCATGGGCCAGAGAGAGGGTGGGGAGGGGGTACACTGAGAGAGAGTTGTGGCTCGGGGCCATTCACAGTATGTAATTGTCCTCGCCGTGTGCCCACCTCGCTGCACATTGAGTTTTGACATCAAATATGATGGTAATGATCACAACATAGATTATCTCAAGGCACCTTGATATCATAGTAACGCAGAAACCTTACAGTATTAGAGAGACAGAGAAGAGAAAATCCAACAGTTCACACAGAGGAGAGAAATCATGGATGTGTTGGACCATGTTTGACAGTGGGAAGCCTCTCCACGTACACACGAGCACAATGTGTCATTGTACTTTCATTCAGAGTGTCGTGCCGTCACACCGTGAATATTTATCCTCGACAAAAGGCTTACCTATACTTTTCTATGTCACCGCACTGAGGACGACGGCTTTGTGACGAGCATGTGAAACAGGCATGTGATTCCTGTGACATTTCATCGGCTTTCGGTCCCGACTCTTAACAGAACGACCTCCGCTCCTAACCCTTGTTTGTTTGTTTGTTTTTGTTACAGTTTGCATTGTTGAATTTTTGAATGTTGGTGAAAATCCTGTGAACTGGATAATCTTGGTTTTCGGGGGGAGCAGGCACATGCATGACGACGCATGCTGGGATGTACGACAATCATGCCAAAGACCAATGAACTCCCCCTCATGTCAAATCTGCTCTGTCTCTCTTCAAAGTGTTGTTTTGTTTGTTCCTGTGCACAAACTCTCCCTGCGTCTCTCTCCCAGGCTCCTTCACCGGCAGCACGAGCACCGAATCCAGCGCTCAGACGGGCGCCGCGGACTCCGCCGTCGCGGACCAGGTCTCTCCCACGATGCCCCGCGCCACAAAGAACCGAGTGTCCGGGAAACTGCGCCGATCGGCGAGCGCTATAAGCAAATCTTCCAACTGAGCTCTTTCAGCACCTGCAAGTCCTCAAGTGCAGCCTTTAATGTAATGTTTCTCAACCTCACACACTCAGCCACGACTGCAAGAGGTGTTTTTTTTCCTTTGTTTTATTTTGTGTCATATAAACCTACAACTGGAGCATATTGCAATTTTTTTTTTTATTTGATAGATTTCATTGATACATTTCCATTTGTTGTAACTGTTTAACATGGATGCACACGAGACTAAGCTATTTGTGTTCATCCTGGTGGTTTTCAGTGCGAGGATTGGCAACATAGGAAGACTTGACTTCACTGAGGACACTTAATGCAACATGTGGCAAAAACAAATGTCCCTTTTTTTATTTTCTCATTTTCTAGCGCAGCCTTGTAAGGGAATGGCAGAAGTGCGTAACCTTGGCTCCGTATCTCGTCGATCTCGACACTTAAAGCACTGAAAGACACTGTTGTAAGCGACACCGTGCTAAACCTGCACAAGACATTGTTATCCTTTTCTAAACGTGTCGGCCTTTTGACCCGTTTGTGCACCTGCCACAACCTTTTCCGTGTCTAAGATTCCTCTTCACTCGGTGAATGGGGTTATTTTTGGATGTTTTTTTCCCTGCCCTGGTTGCACCGGTCTGTGGAGCAGGAGGAAGAACTGCTGCACATGTTTCATGGACATTGTTTTGAACTCTCTGTGGACATTTGGTGATGTCTTTCTATCTTAAGCTGGATTTCAATTTGTTTTGGGTTTTTTCTTTTTTTTTTATCGCTCTTATTTTCCTTTTTAAATGAATTCCGATGGATTGCGTCATGATTTGATTTATGCAGCTCCAGTGGAATGAGAAAAGACTGCGTTTGTAATTGTTTTCTGATGTTGTTAACATAGGCCCATGTCCGGTAATTGAATAAGTTCCTCCTGTCTCTTTCCTCTGCGATTAGTCTCTCTGTGTCCTACGAGGCCGAGACGTTGACATTCCAATGTTCCCAAACAACATTTTTTGCACTCACAGTCATTGATTAAGTGGAATGTTCTTTGCGTTGCTTTAAATCTTATTTGCCGATGTATCTTTCTTCGATGTATATAGTGAGGACTACTTATTTTGTGTGGTTTTAATGTAGTCATGTGCTGTTTCAGAGGGAAAAATACCACCAGAGCCTCAGGTGAATCTTAACTCCATGCACTGTGTGCGTGTCTTTTTTCTTTCTGAGGGAGCTTCTCTTCTCGCAGTGCCTGTGTATTCTCCAGTCCTGTCCTGTCCTGTCCTGTCCTACACCTCCTCATACTCCCAATAATCACATTTTGCCGTCTCCTCTTCGTCATGCGAGACAAAACCATGGCCGCCCGGCATCACATCTCCTCATTAACCGTCTAAAACAAACCGTTTCCCTCCCCTGTGGCTCTAACGGTCAATTCCTTGTGCTTCCCACAACAACAACATATACAACAGATGGACGTGGAGTCGTGGGCTTCCCTTTTTTTTTTTAGTCTATGCGATCCTCTGTCTTCATCCATGAATGGAATCGAGTGGCACCAACCCCTCCCTTTTCCCATGATCCTCTCCCTACGACTTGGTCCACAGGGGAGGGGGTGGCTGGGTTTAGGTGGCATGCCAGAGCTGAACTATAACAGCACTCCTAGCAACCACCAGGCAAAGCTCTCTCACTCCTCCAACCAGCCCTGCTTGTGTTGTCATAGCAGCCAGGTGTTCCACACACACACACACACACTCACGCCCTCTGAGGGCTCCACCCAAGCTGCAACACTATCCCCATCTGTTGCACGACTATGCCTTACTTTCCCCTTGCTCACCTGTCCTCCTCCTCCTCCTCCGCCGCCCCCTCCCCCCCTCACATCATGCCTCCCTTTGTTTGTTTAATTCCCTGAGCAGAAAACAGGGAATTCAAACAGCAGGAGTGTGGACGTGGTGAGAGAGTTCCTCGATGTCCTTTTGTTCTTTTCTCTCTTTTTTTGTCCCCCGGTGAAGAATGTATAGATGTATAAGCCTGGGGGGTCTCGTCATTGCCACTTGAAGGAACCATCCAGGATGCTGATTTAAAGATTTGTAGATTATAGATTATAGATTATGTCTATGTGTGGCAGAGAGGGTCTGTGTCCCTCTCTTGGTGCCGTAGTCACTGGAAATGTTAGTGTGGACCAAGATTAAGGATCGTGTGTCTCATATAATACATGAAGAAGATGAGCTAGTGTTAGTCCTAGTATGTCGTCTGTCCCTCTCGCTCTCTCTATTCCTGTTTTTAGAAATCCTTGTACAGTGTGTCAAATTTGAGGACTCCGTTGTGTGTCCTCCCGGGTTTAAAGATGATAATAATAATAATGCTTGTAATATAATCTTTGTATAAGAGAAAGAGAGGGGAGGGGGAAAAAAATCTTGAAGATTTCATCATCACTTGTCAACATATCAAACTGTTTTTAACGACCGAACTCCTGCTATCTTTATTAGAAATGTGAAAATTGAAACATTTCATTAAATCAAATTTGATCTGATCTTCTGTTGCTGCTGTTTTCTCCGTTCATTTCCGGCTCAATTCAAATAATATACTTTATTCTCCCCCAAGTTGTCAGTTAAACAAACATACTGGTGCGTTTTCACGGTTTAGAACAGTGCTTGAATTTTAGATTTGAGTGCTTGAAATAGTGGTGAAGAAAAGAAATTGCTAATTATTTTAATTGGCTAATTGGCCCGTTCAGTGGGAGAAGCCTCGACTTCACTTGCACGTGTTATTGTGACAATTGTAAAAACATGATGTTGGTCTTTTCTAGCACAATACCATCTCTTTTCTTATGATAAATATTCAAATTAAGCATGCATGTCTTCATATTCATTTACCACAGCTGCAAAAAAGCACAAAAATAGACCTTGAGGGTGCTTGAAAAGTGCTTGAATTTGACCTTGGCAAAGGTGTATGACCCCTTGAAACAAAGGCTGCATAAGCAACCCATTATAACGTTGTTAATATTACACAAGGGTGAGGTTTAGGTACAGCTGAGCTGGCGTCACAAAAACATGACAGCAGTTCACATCAGCTTCTTGTGTAAGGTGGGATTTTGTGGATGGGCTTAATGTGTGTGTGTGTGAGTGCTGACATGATAGCGCTGTTACCGTGGGCTTTCTGACCCTGGCCTGGCCGCGCTAGCAACAGCAGCAGCAGGGGTAACCTGACCCGCGTCCCATCTGTCTCCCCTGCTGCTCAGCTCAGGGCTTAGTGGAGAAGCAGCATAATGGAAGCTCACCGGGAGGTGCAGGTGCAACGGTCGCTGCACCTACGGGTGCTCGGCCTCGCCTGGGTCACAGAAAGACACAAGGAAAAGCACTTGAGTGTAATTTGAAGAAGCTAAAACTGTGTGTGAGAGAGAGTGTGAGAAAGGAGCTCTAATGTCGCCTCATCTTCATCTGTGAGCCACCAACTGTGAGACAGTTTACAGAGGAACATGCAGGGGCGGACTGCCCTGCTTATTACTCCCACATTGTATTATTCCATGTGTCACACTGATGCCGTAGTGCATTTTCACTCTCCAATTATTTTTTTATTTTTTTAAGGCAGCAAGTGAGCCGGGGATTAAAGCTGTAGTGTGTAACTTTATTCAAAAACAGGAACAAACGTCTGTTTACGTTCAAACCGCTGTCAAATACATCTGTGAGCTCCACATGACTCTTCTTTGTCTTTCTCTGCATAGCAGTGTTTTTCCACCTCGTGTTGCCGAGTGACGCGTCTACGCTGCACACAGGAAGTGATTTGTTTACATCGAGACGAGTGCGGCGCTAGTAAAGCAGCCGCAAACAGGCCGGAATATGTGAGCGGACATGCAGGTGAAGCACCGGCGACAAGTTTGAGAAACTTCTCCAAAGAACAGCTCGTCGGAAAAGAAACTGTTTTCAAATGATTCAGATGTTCATTTCTCCTCATGAATATCAACAAAAGCAGCTTTGAAGTCACGGTAAAGGTGACGTGTATATATATATACTGTATATATACTGTATATATGTTTTTTTTTTTACTTATTGGACTCAGTTTTTCAGGGCTGTCAAATATATGGCCTGCGGGCCAGAACTGTCCTCGTAAAAGTTGTGTAAATGGTAAATTTAGGTATAATATTGTTGAAATTGCACTTGTTTTTCTCAAGAAATAAATGATATGTAACTTCATTAAATGTTAAGCAAAAGGAAAAATGTGGAGTTCTTGTTGTTTACATGTTATTATTATGCTATTATTTTTTCTAGTCCGGGCCACTTGTGGTCAAATTGTGCCGTATGTGGCCCCTCAACTGTAATGAGTCTTACGGCCCTGCGCTGCATGCACACAGTTAGAAGTTAACTGCTCAGTTACTAAAATTAACCTCATGCTTTGCAGGTTGTGGGATCAGATATGAAGCCAAACAGGGCCCCGATGTCTCCTAAATCAACAGGAACTCTGACGAAAATGGAGCTGCACGGACTCTCCCATGCAGATGTTTTACTGCTGCAGAGGTGAGCGCTCGTCCACCACCTCCTTGTCCTCCTGTCACACACTGACGTGGCATTAAGGGAGGAATTTATGATTAGGCCTTCTTAAGTGCTTCTGGGTGGCAGGGGCAGCAGCGTCTGTGGAGCCACAGCAGCGATGATTTACTCCAGAATAAGTCTGATAAAGGGGTTTGTCTGAGGCCGGGGGGGGAGGGGGGGGTTCTCTGCCCTGTTAGAGACGACTTCATAGGTGTGGCAGTGGAGAAGTGACTTACAGAGGAATTATGTTAAGTGAAATTAAACAGTTTGTTCACTGCAAGTGTTGTTGCAGTGCAGACAAATTAGTTTTTTAACATTCTGTAAATATTGTGTTTATACATGTGTGGATTATTTATTTTATTAATGCATAGTGTGTATGAGTGCATATGTGTGTATGATTCATGATGTATGAATAATTGAGGGTCATCTTTAGTATTAATATGTTATGATGCTGTTTTTTAGCTGAACAAAATTCAAGGAAAAAGGTGAATTTTTGTGAAATAAGTGTCACTTTTTAAACAAATTAAAAACTTACATATGTAACCAAAAAGACACCTTGACACCACATGTCCTTTTGAAAATATTTTTTTTTATTATTATTATTGTTTGGATAGACAACAACGATATACACATACAATCAAAGCGCTATAAAAGCCAACATTTAGGAAAAATAACTTGTCCTTAAAAAAGATTGCATCTAAGGTAAGAGCTTTATGTTTTTTTTTTCTTCTTTTTTTTTTTTTTTTTACAAGAGCTGTGGAGACTGAAGATTAAAACCCGACCCACGACAAATAACACAACTCATAAACCTGACCAAAAAAAAAAAAAAAAATTTAAAAAAGAAAACAAAAATAATAATAATTAAATTCAATTAAAACATTTTGGCTATACGACATGTAAACTGCCAGAACGATTCACATAAGATAATCACAACAAACACAACAATAAGTTACATAAAATAAATTCCAATAAATAAATAAATAAACATATGATGAAAAATATTGCAACCATCTTCAATAATAATTATTATTATAAAATATGTGCCGGCATTCAAAATTAAAACAATCTATATGTTGACTTCTTTTTTCTTTTTCTTTTTTTAAGGCAGTTTTACAGCGGGATTTGGATGTGTGTGTATTTATGTTTGTGGACTATTTCACACTATTTGTGTTTTTTTTTTTCACTAAAGGCATTTGTGGTTCTACTAAACAGGGAATGTTTCAGTCACACTTTTCTTTTTCACCCCCCATCAAGACAAAGTTCTGTGGTCCACGAGCACGCGCGTAAAGCTACAGCAAGTCACGGTCCGCGGATCCAACATCCAAGGCTCTGATGGAGACGAGGGAAAAGGAGGTTTCTGAGACTTTTAAGACGTTTTCTTTTTCTCTTAGGTCTAGAAGCTATCATTGAACACAGGTGCTGTCCTAGAAAAATACCCTTTAACAGTCAAACTAACGCTTTGTATGCTTTGCTTTTCTTTTCAACTTGATAAACTAATTTGAGAAAAGGAACAAAAATCTCAAAATATTCAAATATATAGAGAGAGAGAAGCGTTCAACAATCACTGATTGGCATGAAGAAGAATAATAAGACACCACTTAAACATCAAACCGCGTCAAACTGCCTTTCATTGGCCCTTAAGTTGTGGCAGTGAGCGTCACTCTTTTTTCCTCCTCAGAGCCACTTCTTTTTTGTTTTCTTCCTCCTTTCATTTATTTTATTTTTATTTTGAATCCCCCCCTCCCTCCATCATCCTCCTCATCCTCCACTCTCTTCTTTAAAGGCACGAGTTGAGCGCTGTCTTCAGCAGGCGGGGCGCACCGGCATTTGGAGCAGGATCACCTGCCTGTTCTCCGAGGGGTGGCACTTGTTTATGTGCCTGGTGAGTCCCGGCGAGCTGTACAGAGTGGCGGGGCAGTACTTGCACGGGTAAATCTGGGAGGAGTGCATGAGGCGCAGGTGTCGCTCCTGAGCGGCCCTGCTGGTGAAACTCTCCCCGCACACCGGGCACAGCAGGCAGTCCACGGGGCTCAGGTTGAGGGGGCTTTGGTTTGAGGCTTCCTCTGAGGAGGAGGAGGAGGATGGGGGTGCAGTGGAGGATGATGAAGAGGAGGAGGAGGAGGAAGAAGAGGAGGAGGAGGAGGATGGCGGCACAGGTGCCTGCTCCACAGCGCGGGGGTCGCTGGTTTGAAACCCGTGCTCCTCCAGCACTTTCTTCTGCAGGGCTTGGTGTCCCATGATGTGTTTTCTTAGGTATGCCTGACGCTTGAACCTCTTCCCGCAGAACTGGCAGTCATAGGCGCCGTCTTCAGAGCCGGACTCGGACAGACCTGGACTCGGGGTGTCCCTGTCACTCATGTCTTTGGCTTCGTCGATCACTGACTTGACACCCAGTGGGGGGATTTTGGCCATTTCAGCTTTGATGTGCTGCTGCTGCTGCTGCTGCGCACCGGTGGTGCGTGGTTTGTGCCAGCGGCGGTGAGAGGCGAGGTTCGCCGGGCAGCTGAACATCTTATCGCACTCTGGACACCGGTACTCGACCCTGACGATGCGCGAGCACTTGTGCTGCGCCAGAGAGAATGGATCCGCGTACGCTTCTTTGCACAGCTGACACACGAACTCCCCCAGAGGCTTGTTCCCCGCGGAGGACGGCGCCCTCGGCTTCATCTCCACCGGCCCCTCTTTGATTTTGAGACCGAGCACGGGAGAAGTCGTCATCTCGTCTTCAAAGTTGAGTTTTCTGATGGCTTTGGGTTTCTTGGCGGCGGGTTTAGGTTTGCGCTCTGCGCCGTCAACTGCGGGTCTTTTAGTGCCGAACCGGTTGCTCGGTGCCGGGAGGCTGCTGCTGCTGCTGGAGCTGCTGCTGCTGGTGGTGGTGGTGCCGCTGCGGCTGCTGTTGCTGGTACCGATTTTCAGGTCGACTGGGGCGTAGAGGAGATGGTCCAGGCCGGAGAGGGAGGCAGGTGTCGGGAATGACTCGGCAGAAATAGGCGAGCCCAGATTGAAACTTCGCTCAAAATATCCTCTGTCGTGCTCCTTGCTGATGGGCCGGGTGGGGCTGTACAGGGCTTGGCACACCGCCTCCGGGTTGCCGAACTGCGCCGGCTTCTCCAGTCTTGGCACCGGAACGTCAGCTGCTCTGAAATCTGGCGATGCTGCGGCGCGCTCCGGACTGGACGCGACGGACATGGGCGGGGAGGGGTCCGCATGACTCGGTAAGGCAGCTGGGGTGGGTGGCTCCTGGAGGTCATCTTCCTCTGACCGAGTCCTGTAGGAAACATGTGCAGATTTCTTGTTTCTTTTTACCAGGAATCCTTTGGGCATGTTGGCAAGTGGCGGCTGAAAGGCACTTCGGGGAGGAGGGCGAAGTCTCGAGTATCCAGGTTGGTTAAAAATATGGCAAACACTAGAAGCTTGTGGGACTTTATCTCCCCAGTATATTGATCCTTCTGTTGCTGAAATGTTTTCGTCTCCAAGGCATAGCTCCACTCTTTTTATGCCGGAATGATGCTATTGTTCTCGCCCCCCCTGTCGCTGCATCCCTGACCAATCGGATGAAACCAAGACCCCAGTGGATTTGATTGTGGGAGGGCTCAGAGTCTGGCTTTGGTGGATTTCGTTGGAGGATGTGCAGATAGCTTAGCAGATGTACCGGCGGTTTATTACATTAATGTGTGCGCTCGGCCCCTCCCCTGCTCAGGCACACGCCGGGACCCTCCTCCTTTTACGGTCTGATGGGCCCTTATACAAATGCACACGTGCCACGGCTTTGTGGCTCTCCTGTGGGGGGCCCCGCGCTGCCAAGAGGAAATGTCCGTCACCGCCACAATCATCACATCTTAGAATTAAGACGAGTTTGGTTCGAAATAAAAAAGTGAAACGCTGGTTTGAGTTGAAGCTGCTGTTGAGTGTGTGTGCAGCTTCTCCTCAGACTCACTCACACACCAACAGCTGCTTATTTATTTCCACTTTAATAACGCACGGTCCTTTTTACGCACAAAGTTTATACCTCACCTTTTTTTATAGACCTTTGGTTTATTATGCTTTAAATAAACACCAATAGAGGGAGCGCGTCTTTATTTTAGGGCACGTGTCTGTCTCGGTACTTTAACGCGACATATAAATCAGACATCTCGCTGCATACATAAGTAATAAGAAAGACCCTCTGCTCTTTGTGCACAATGGCCACGTCTGCCCGTGCTTGGATATGCCTGTCTTTTCTTCTTTTTTCTCTTTTTTTTTCTGTTTGAAAGGCAAATTGACCTCTTAACTGTGAAACGGGACTCGGGGCCAATCTGGCCCACAGCTCGGCGCGTGCTGAGCGGAATCAGTGCTGCACACAAAGAAGGAAGAAGGCCGCAGAGAAACTGCACACATCAACAAAAGTAAAAACATTTAACCGGTTATTTATTTATTTATTTATTTTTACTATATATATTTTTTTTAGTTCTGAGATTTAAAGATGTCTAAAAAAAACAAACTCCAACAACAAAGAACTTTTTTAGTCTTTTGTGTCTTTTCTTCTTCACCAGCTTCCCTACAGTTTCTATACATACTTCACAGGTTGTTTTTTTTTGTTGTAAAGATTATAGATGTAGGCTGCAGTGCTCCACTTGGCAGAGAGAGCATTCTTTCTCTTTTCAGTCCGCAGACCAGGGAGGAATTAATCTCCATCGTCGTACATTGTTCCCCTCATTTGCATAAAGCTGCAGTATGACCAAGTCAAATAATTACACAATCGGGGGAGCTGAGCCGCAGGCCTGTGCCTTCCTTTCATAACAGGCCTCAGTGTCCCGGTGTCTTCTCACCTGCCTGACAACACACACACACACACACACACACACACACAGGTATTTTTGGTTGGTGGAGTTTAAATGTCACGCTTAATTTAAAGTTTGTAAGGTGGCTAAACTAAACAGAAAAGTGCTTCATGTTTTAATTCTAACCAAAAACCAATTACTCTACAAACTTTATTCTACTAGAAGCACTACTCTGTGTGTGTGTGTCTGTGTGTGTGTGTGTGTGTGTTTTAAAACATAATAAATCACCAGATTGCTTGTGGTTTTTTTGCGTCACGTCGCCACACTTTGCGCTTCCACGCCGCGCGCGTCTTTTAGTCGTGGTTAGTTGGGAGAACGAGCTTTGATGGCATTTTAACGAGTTCCTCTTTGCCCCGCGTGATCGTGTCAGTGAGGCGCGTGGGCCGCAGTGTTGTGGTTGTGCTGTGTTGTGTGTCGGCCTTGGTCGCGCGCGCGGACGCATGCGCGTGTTTGCTCAGTGGCGTGTGTTGCACTGTGCGCACTGAGCACAGGCGCCTCATTAGCATACAGCTGCAGCTGCAGCCTAATGCACATCCTCCAAAAACCACCTTATCACAAGCTGTGGCTCTTTAAATCTGTTGTGCTGCTGCCTTCAGGCTCCACGCTGTCAATGTTCTCGTTTAGATTAAGGAACATATTTGAATATGTGTTGTTTTTAGAGGTCTTTCTTTACAGTACTTCTTTATTTGTCTAGGAATGGTGTCCAGACTGGTGTATAAGAATTGTTTTATTTTAACTTGTGGCTCCTGAGCGTTTGGTGGATCCATTTCCACAGCAGCAGGTCACAGTAGAAAAGTCACAGGTGTTAATAATGAAATAAAGAACAGCTCTTTCTTCTGCATGGAGTGAACAGAGGAGCTACAGGGCGCTGAAACGCCGCATCTCCACACTGAACAACACTTTTTTACCCCGCAGCCATACATGAACTGACCTCTTGACCTCCTCACCCCACCACACTCCACACCCTCCCCCACCACCACAATAAAGGATGTTTTCATTCATACACATATTATGCTCAGATATGATTTTAAACAACATTTTCAGTGTTTTTCCTGCTGAAATGTGTCAAAATAGCCATTTAAACCTTTATATCAGTGGAAAGTCTGACTTTAAAATCTCTTTTATAAGTGATACTGAGCTCAGAGGGCCAGAGAGCAGCAGCAGCAGCAGTCGTCCCATTTCATCACAATGGGACAAGCACTTACCAGGTACCATGCAGCTGTCACTGGTGGCAACTAATTCCTTGTTTTTAAATTCATTTAAAGAGACATGATTTTAAGTTTGTGTTTAGACTGAGGATCAAGGTTTGATTTACCTGAGAGAGACGACGGTGCCTCACAAGAATACAGCCTGATTCAAGTGGGAAACTTTCCTCAGATGACTTTGAATAATTGAAACGTCGTAGTGTTGTAGTCGTCCCCGAGCTGTGTAAACTATTGTAAATGGGTCCTGATTTACCTCAGAGCTGAGTGATATTGAGGCAAACCTGTAAATAATTTAGTCAAACTCAACCTTAGAGCAGATGCCACAGACCAGAGCGTCCAAATTTCAGTGATTCATAGATTTTGAAGATTAGCAAGAACATAGCACAAGTAATCACATGGCACTGAAAAATAAATTAAACTTTTTCCCTGTTATTATCATCAGAAATGAACAATTATCTCATTTCTATTCCAATTTAATTAGGTTTATTTTAATATCTATTGGTTATTTAACATCAAAACACATTCATCTGGTAAATGGGAGAATTTGTAAAGCTCTGTCTGAGGCCCAGCTGCAGTACCCCCACAGCCCACCAGTGGGCCGTGGCCCACACTTTGGGAACCGCTGCCATAGAAACAGGACCTGAGCCTGTGCAGACAAACCCACTGTGCATTTCAAATCATTTCACTGCTCGATGACTGATGTTACATCTAAGACGTTTGTTTCCATCCAAGCAGATATTTTGGCATTTATTATTTCTTCACATCAGACGCAGAGAAAGTCACTCACATCTAAATATTAACCATGGTTACCATGGGAGCTGTGGGACACACACACATATATATATATATATATATATATATATATATATATATATATATATAGATATATATATAGATATATATATCTATATATATATATATATAAATACACATGTAAACGTCTGAGATGATTGATTGGCTCTGTGTGCTGTGCCAAACCCGAGCCAATTTGAAAGTGCAGTAGGACACGACTGTAATTGGTGCTCACTACATGGCCACCTCCAATGCATTGTCAATCAGTTAATGCAATTGATTAGCCCAGGTCCTATTCTGGATGAGTGTAATCTGATAGAGGGCTCTTTCAGCACCATGGAGAGAGCCAGCGAGGGACCCAGATTTAATCAGGCCGGCTGTGGACACAGCACAGCTTTGTCCCCGAAAACTGAGCGGCAGGCAGGCGACCGACAGGAGAACAATGACACGGGAGAACAAAAGTGCCAGAGTTTAATGAAGTGATTGGTTTCTAAATACAGTTCAGATGAAACACACGTAAACAGTTTCCACAGAGATATATAAAAAAAACAAACTCTGTTCCGTGACGGCGCTGGATTTACAATCTACCTGTTCATGTGCTTACATCTAAGTCAGAGGTTACATTAGAGTCTCTCGCGCTCTCTCTCTCATCCAGGGAGATTTCTAAGCCCTGTTACTACAGATTAAATGGATATTTATTGACCTATAGTTTAGTTTAGTTGTTTTTCAAATATGAGAAAAGCTTCACGGCATAAAAACGTTGTGTTTAATGTGTCCAAGTATCTGCAGTTCTCAGTTTTCCATGTATACAGAGAAAGATAATGGAAGAGAATAAAAAGCAGCACAATCTCTAAAAACATGAGGGTGAGTTTTCTCGTGATTTCAAAGCCGCAGGTGAACTTTCTTTCTTTCTTTCTTTCTTTCTTTCTTTCTTTCTTTTCAACTACCTGGGAAACTGTAGTGTAGACGTCCACGTGCGGCAGTGAAACAGGACTTGTAAGGAGCAACAGTAGTAAAGTGTTTAGCGGAACAGAAGTTAGACTGTAGTACTGTTTGGCCATGAGAGAATCAGAGGTCACTGTCTAGACTTTTAAAGTGTACTTTAGAAACGATGCCCAGGAGAGCAGGTTACTGTGAAACGCTGGGTAAAGTGGTGGTGGAGCTCTGAGCTTTAGACTAATGGACGTCAGTGTTGACGGGGGAATGTCCCTGATGTCGTGTGTACTTTTGACAATGATGCTGATGACTCAATGAAGACAAGGACGTATGCTTTTGTGCTTTTTTTTTTTTAAATGTTATTTTTGAAAATGTTCAGTGGAGGGAGTTGGACCGAGTAAATCGGTCTCTTGGCTGCATGTATGTACGTGTGGAACTGTGGTTGATTCTGCTGCTGCAAAAATAAGTATATATATCTATATATATATATATATATATATATAGATATATATATATGTATGTCTAAATTGGACACAAAACTACTTTAGCTGAACATTAGTAAAGGTTATTTTCTGATCACTGTACATAAGTTAGATCTACGTACCCTAATGCACAAATGTAAGGTTATTTTTATTATTTTATTTATTTTTTTCTATATTTTCAGTTAAAGTCATAGTATGTGTTTTCCACCACTAGGGGTCTCTCAATCTCTCAATCAAAACAATAACACAAGACCTAGGATTGATGACGTTGGGACACAGTGTTGCATCATGGGAACATGTTTTTCATGGTTGTCCTTTTGCACTTTACCTTATACTTGTTTAGTAAGGATCGTCGCCTTTTGATGACATCATCATCAAAGCAAACGTAGAAGCCCATTTAGCTTGAATGGAAATAAATCATTTGCATAGATTATAGATGTGAGTGCATTACATTACATTAACAAGATATTTGACATGTCTTTAATTATGGTACAGGTGTCCTTTTTCCCCTCTGTCCCCGCCCACATGTCTGCATATGAAACTGACAAAAAAAAAAAAATAAAAATAAATGCAAACGATAACGTGCGAGGGATTAAAATGGATTACGGCAGGTTTTGTTTTCCTGTAACGTGACTCTTATTAGAAGAGGTCTAATATCAGTCGCCGGAGTCTCAGGGGCCGCGTTTCGCTCTAATTTACTCATCAAAAGCATCCGAGTGTCTCTCAATAATCTTTGCAGTCCATCGGTTGTTTGGGGTGGAGTCCCCCCGTCAGGAGGCATGCCCTGGAATGTTAAACACTAATTCACCTCTGAGCTGCAGAGGTGGATAAAGTGATTGTTCTATCTGGGAGCTGATTAAAACGGGCTCTGGCCTGTAGTGCCCCCTCCCCCCTCTGCGTTCACCTCTGACGCGCAGCACATTCATTTCTGTATTCATGAGTGGATGAGAGCGCGCAGACAGAGCGGCTGCTGTATTACAGATAATAAGGCCAGCGGGCTCCACATTCGCTGCCACAGGTTTCCCCCTGCCCCGGCTCATTCAATTACTTCACAAGAGTTCTCCGAGGCACAGCTGCACTATGGGGGTGAAGGGGAGTAAATTGAGGTACATTCATGGAGACATGACACACACACACACTCCTCAGGATACAAAGAAGTGGAAGACACACACACACACACACGCGCTGCAGCATGAGCAGCCGGCCTAAAGGATCTCACTGACGGGGCATTTAGCTCAGTCGTCCGTACATTTCTCACAACAACAGAAAAACAAAAGAAAGCTCCGTCCTCGGCTCCTCCTGCAGATTGTAATGATACTGATAATGAGTCCGTGTAAGAAAAATGAAATCAGGGCCATTGCTCAAAGGCTCCATCTATGAGGTCACCATTATCTTGATGAAATTGCAGACAGCAGTTGTATCATTTAGGAGCATGAACGATGGACCGCACAGACCTAATGGGCCGTATCCTTCGTCGGCTTATCTCACTTATTCATACAAACACGTGTTAAATAGTGCGACTGTCTCGTGTTTCTTCTTCTTTTTTTCTTTTTCTTTTTTTAAAATAATTATCCACAGCGTTAGATTTCGTCTATAGATTTCGTCTCCCTCCTAACAACGCTGGTTGCTGTCCATGGTACTGAACGTCTGCCCTGCAGCTGCCTCAGAATGTGCAGAACACACAAATAAAAGTCAGCGAGAACCGAGAACCCTTTTTTTATCCTATCACAGAAGAAAAAGAATGTTTCTTAAAACATTTAAAGGTTCGTGAAGTGTGTGAAATACTGAATGTTTGACGTTGTGATGCACGTATGTGAATGAAATTGCACTGATTTTCCTCAGGGAATTTTAATCCGTTCATAATAGGTTTTATAAAAAAAGATACTGAAGTTTATATTCTGTTTATATTCAGTTGACAGTAATAAACTGTAGCTGCCAGTATTTGACTGTAATTTAACGGGGATGTCGATTAGCTCTGCTAAGAAAGACAGAAAGATGTCGTATGAAATGATTTTCATGAAACTCAGAGGACGGATGGAGTTTGTGGGATAAAGAGGAACCCATTCGACATTGCTAGTTAACTATAAGACTTGATAGAATATAAAGAGTTGTTTTGGGGCCTTGGTGGAGGTTTGCACTCTACTGAGTGAACGCCGTTGTCTTGTTAAATCCAGTCTGATCTCTCTACAGAGCTCCCCCTACAGTTTTGGAGTGCATATTTTGATGACATGACTACCAAACTACCGTTCTCGCCATACGAAGAATGCCGATGTTTACTCGTATGTTTACCTGTCGCCGTGTCAGGTTTTCTCTGCTCTGTTCTAATGAACATCTAAAAATAACGAAGTCGCTGACTTGAGCTTATAGTCAATACCTAGGCTGGCGTTTGTGATGTGTCCCAACATCGCAAGACCTCCTCATTCTGCGGACTTCAGGTCCTGATCTTGCAAGGCTGATTTTCTGCTAACAGACAGTAGGGGGAGTGGAGACAGAACCAAACCATCACAGTGAAACCTGCATAGTTCTGCTTTAAGAGCACATAATATTTTGCTATTACGTAAAAACAGATGAGCCAAAAAAACATTAAACTGTTTTAATACATGAGTATTTTGACAGCTAAATGGATTAATATCAATAGAGGTTCTGACCGTGAGCTAAACTAAACTGTACTTGCAGTCATGAGAAGCTTATATATCTGTGTTTGATTTGGGGGTCGGTTGTGGTAACTCGACGTGGTCTCCTCTCCACAGAGACGTACGAGAGTCTCAGAAATGTATAAAGCATTTGAGACATTTTGGGCTCAACTATGTGAGTGCATCATCATTAGCGCGTGTGCATTTAGAGAGGCGCCGTTTCTTGACCTTTGATTTTGGAATGTCACTTTTTCAAAACAGAGAATTCCCCAGAATTGGCGCCCTCTTCATTAGGTGCTGTAATTTGCATTCTCTTGTAATTGTGCTGCTTCCCTGATTATTAAATGATCACCCTAATTAGGGAGCATAATAGGGTTAATCAGACTCTGCTCATCACCCTTATTATTATTCCTGCAGAAAAGCAAGAAAAAGGATACAGTACTTGATTAATGATATCAGCCTTTTCATCAGCCGGGCCAGCGTCCCCCCCTCCAAAATTAATATCATGTTGTAAATGGAAGGAAGGAGCTGGCTGGACACAGACAGATGAAAGATTTCACTCAAATTAATTAAGCACTAATTATGCAGCAGGAGTTGGGAATAGTTTGCATAATGAGCTTTATCAAAAGAGATCAGTCACGGGGAAGAGCTGTAGAGTTTTCTATGCAGCCTTCAGATGACACACACACACACACACACACAAACCACGGCATGAAGAGGCCTCGCAGACGAGTGGCAAAAGGGTTAAAGCACTTTGAGGATGGAGTCGTGAGGCTGAGGAGTGTTTTGTTTGGGTTTTTGTCAACATGTTGACAAACTGGCAGCTGTGGATCCACCAACGTGGATAATTCCATTCTCACTTTAAAGATATTACATCTGTTCTAGAGCTCTGTGTGTGTGTGTGTGAGAGTCTCTTTCTTTTTTCCTGCAGCTTAAACATCAGATAATGAATTCCCTGCTCCAGCAAGAAAGAGGCAATAAGAACAGAATGTAGCTTTAAATTTGAGCTAATCACAAACAACCTGCAGCCACACTCCAGGGAGCTTTAAGACCCTAATCACCTCCCACTCCAATGCTTGTGGTGTTCAGTTATTGCTGATCAGGGAATATGCTGTGGCTATCTATTTAGACAATGGGAAAAGGGATTAAAAAGACAGAAACTCTCTATGTCTTAATCGCTTGTTTAATCACAGCCACTGTGTCGTGTATGGAGTTGAGTTACTTGAACTGATTTGCCGTCGCGGCAGCAATAGGCTAATCAGAGTGCACAGACCGCCATTGCCCTTCAAGGTCTCAGAGTGGAATTACAAAGACTGTGATTAGTTAATCAAATGAAGAACCCGATGTCCTTTCTTTATTTGTGTATACACCACATCTAAATGGAAATTGTATAGTCGAGGTACTTCCAGAAGGACACATCTACATGTGAATGATCCTCCTTGAGCCTTTGGCTTTGAATGCAGAATAAGATCTTTCACTCCCAATCATCATGTTATGGCACCGGGGAGACTTTTC
This sequence comes from Solea senegalensis, assembly GCF_019176455.1. Classification (NCBI taxonomy): domain Eukaryota; kingdom Metazoa; phylum Chordata; class Actinopteri; order Pleuronectiformes; family Soleidae; genus Solea; species Solea senegalensis. The sequence continues at coordinate 19,688,082 of NC_058036.1, forward strand.
CATATTTGAATGATATTTGTCGCCGGGGCTCATGTGAATGATGCAATCACTCAGTCTGTTGTGAAGTAAATCAGGAGGCACTAAACAGCGACTCTTGAAATACACATGATGACGCGTGGCAGAATGTCAACACTGGATTATTTGGAGTGGAGACAGAGGGGGAGGTGGGGAGACTGCGCCAGTGCAAGGCAGCTTTTATACATTTATATAATATTGTATATGAAAATAATAGTAGAGACGTTAGAGACACAACTACACTTGGATTAAAGGAACAACAATTCATGCACATCAAGTGGATTTTGTGGCAAATAAACTGTTTTAAATTTAGATTTGATGCTTTTTTGTGGCAAAAGTTTTTAATCAGCTGCGGCATCAAAACCAGTTGGTTTTCTGATTGTGGTGAATCTGTTATTTCTGATATACTCTAGATATTAAAGGTCTAGTGTGTCATTTTAAATCAGTGACACCGCTCAGTCGCCCCTTACTTTGTTTTTCTCTCTATTTCCTTCCACTTTAAAATGTGAAACGCTGGTTTGTCCATGCGGGAATCTGTAAAATAAAATGTCTTTAGTACATAAAAAGTAAAGGGGTTCTACACTTATGCAAACACGGTATACTCTGTTAAATGTCACACGCTGGACTTTTACGATGTAAAAAAGTAGCAGAACCTACAAAATAAGTTATTCACAGATATCCACTGATTATCTACAACATTAAAGACACTTCCTCATTTCCATGTGAGGCCTGATTGGTGTATTCCGTGCTCTTTGATGAGCCGACACATTGGTATTCCACCAGTTTAGCCTCGTCAGAATATTTCACCCACACCACTGATGCATTAATGTGTAGGGAATTACATTTAGATGCATTTATATTTCATTATAAAGTCTTTTTTCTTCTCCCGTCACACACACACACACACACACGCTTCTGTCAGACATTGTGACTGTTGTTCCTAAAGAGAAAGGAATTTCCCTCCGATGCTTTGTGACGACTTCCTACCAGGGGCAGCAGACTTGACCCGTTCAATCCCCCTAGAATCACTACTATTATTTGTCAGTGACAGCAGCTCTTTGGAGGGCGAGCGTCCCCCCCTCCCTCCCTGAAAGGTACAGGGTCGTGGACATTCCAATCCATCTCTGTCTGCCCAGCAATTGATTGTGATTTAGTGCACGGGGCAGGAGATGGTGGGGTTCCATTTTGATGAGCGATAGGTGGGAACCTTTTGACTCCCAGCACATGGCAAGCAGAGGCAGGGCTATGATGAGGGGTCAGAAGCAGCTGGTGGGGGTAACAGGGGTGGATTTGGGGGTGGGACGCAGGAGGGGGCTGTGTGGATCACAAGATAGAAGGTGTCAGAGATCCAGGACAAAGCCTCCCAAACCAAACCGCCTGAGTCTATCACTTAACCCATCCATCACCCGCTCAGCGGCGTAGGTAGCATAAAGGTTGCTAGCTAATCATTTCATCATCAGGGTAATAATGGAGTTGACAGTGACTGTAGCATCGCAGTCAGGACGCACCAGAGGCCCGCGAGGTCGGGTTTGAGCGGGAAGTGTTCAAGCAAAAGTCAAAGGGCCAGTGTGTGAGAATCAGTCCGATTTTACCCACAATTCACAGTTGTGGACGGTCGGCATGGCGAGCTGACACAGACATCTGTTAGTGTGTGTGATGATCAGGAACCTCTGGAGTCAGTGATGAGTTGAGGTGAAAGATTTCATTGAACACAGCTCATCATCAGTGTTTCTGAATTCAGCCACTTATGAGACTAACAGCTTTAGTTATGCTTGATAGATTGATCGAGTTGATGTCCCACTTCACCTTCAAAACATCGCACTGCCCCCAGACACATATTTAATGAGATAACTGAGTGGAAATCAGAGGGAAATACTGTAATCTTTAAATCTCAGCACTCCATACAAGCTGTCCTTGAAAGAACATTAAGCCCATCATGTGAGTGTTGATCCATGAATAACTAAAGGAGTTTACACTTGCCTTTCTTTAGAAATTCCACTTACATTTTTAGGACTCAGGTCATTGTTGTGAATTTTGATAACAATATTGCACTTATTTTCAATGAAAACCCATTTTTTTTCAACATGTTTTGACCCATAGCAGCTACTCTCCTTTAGTTTTTTTTTAACCTTGTTACTCAGTCATGAAATCAACCTTCGTATTTTAAAGGGCAGCAGAGAACAAAAGCTGCTGGATTGTCAATCGCAGAACTCAGTGCGGTCCAGGTGAATGTGTAGCCGGTAACCTGATCTGGTGTTTACAGAGCGGGGACAGGTGCTCCAGCCAAACTAATCCATACATGCACACTGGCACAGGTCATCCAGCACGGCAGATTGATTCAGAGCTTTAAAAGACTACTCATCAGTGATCCCAGGCCCGGCCTTATACCTTTTCTGTTGCCATGATACCAAATTGCAGTAATTCGAGAATGGCCTGCGTTGGAAATGGAAAGGAATGTTCTCTGTTTGCTCAGCTAATGCTGGAAACATTTTGTCACACACAAGGGATGAGAGAACATTTTGCGGGAAATGCTGTCCAGATTTTGTGGAAGGAACATGAAATGACTGAGTAATTTGTTTTCTCGAATTATTAGCTACACGAACAAACTCTCAGAGAGAGGCAAAGAGAGCACGGATGCTACTCTTTCATAACTGCCTCAGATAACAGTCATATTTAAATATCTGTTGTCAAGAATCTACTTTGATTCCTGATATAAAATAAAGGTTCACTGGCATCTGCGGCGCTCCGATTGGCCGACGAGCTTCACCTGTTATCCACATCCCACTGCATGGTAAACAGCCTGAGCCAGAGCGGCGTGGAAAAAGGGGCCCATCTGGTCAGCAGCATTAACAGCCGCCTCTTAAACAATAGCTTCCAGGAAAGGGAGAAGGGCACAACAGGCCATATCAGCCAATAAAAACAGGCTATGCATGACATTTAGCGCCTGATGTGGAGCTTAGTGCCGTACAGGTTACCTACTGTCACCACTGTAGCCTCTGGCAATAAAACAGGAGGCAATCTCAAAGAGTGGGGATGGATGCGGCGTGTAAAGCTGCCTGTTTCAGTTGTTGATCCCATAATACGCGTGAGTTAAGATGTGTTCATGGCATAAAGTAAAAAAAAAAAAAACACACGCAGGGACTTGTTTTCAGGCGGCCTTCGTACAAATAAACACCAAGACATTAGACGTAGGCTGCACCTTCAATTATCCAAACAATTTCATCTCCATTTACCACTGTGTGGAAATGTCGTTGCACTCTGGAGGATCGGATAATAACCGCACATTTTTTTTATTATTCTGTACACATAAAATAAATTCCTACTCAAGAGGAATGTGGAGAGAATAAAGACAGATCAATTAACAGATGAGAGGTGAGCGTAATCATCTCTTATCCTGTTTTTAAAAGAAAGACGGATATCCAGGTGGTAAATGTCATGTTTTGTTTGTGATCTGCTGAACTTGATTCTGATCCCTGCTCTGTGGCTCTTCCTGGAGTTTCTGTACAAGTGTTTTAGTGGTCAGCACGATGTGAGGGTCTAAGGACAGAGAGGGTGTCACTCGCTGTACGGCATTTAAAGCCCTTGGAGGCAAAGTGCTTTTTGGACTCACATTAGGTTCAGTAAGAGGTGCTCTTTGAATGGGAAACATGTCGAAACAAAGTCAAAGAAAAACTTCAAGGCACTCTCTCTGTTTTTGAAGCTGTTAAAAGGCCTGTAATGTGTAGTGTGGCATGGTCATGTGTAACCGTTTTAAACAGACACATGATGAGCCGCAAGCCTTCATCACAATCACAATCAGGTTTATTGCCAGGTAAAGTTGACTCTGGTCAGTCTCGCATGTAGTGAGCGACAGATAAATAAAATATAAGGGAAATAAAATAGGTTATTTACAACACAGGGAATATAATTTAAAACAAAAGTGAATATAATTTAAAACTGTCAGACAGGGAGTAGCAAATGTGAGAGCATGCAGCAGTTAATGGGGTCAGTGGTGATTTTGTGTCACGCCGTCAGAACCAAAACAGTTGGTACAAAGATGCTCAAAGTGTGGGTCGCGGCCCCCCAGTGGGTTGTGCTGCAGGTGGGCCGTGAAAGGTCGGGAAATGTAAATTACTAAATGTGTTTTAAATTGCTGTAAAATGTGTACAATATATTGTAGGAAATACTTCTAAAGAATAAAAGAAAAGCCATGGTATTTAAATTAAGTGTTGTTTTTTTGTCTTTTATCTGACCTTATCAGCAGCTTACATTTAAACGGGGACAGAGATCCTGAGAGGCTGCAGAGCACAAAGTGACCAAAGACGACGAAGCGATGGAAACTCACAACAGATTCTCCTCGTGTATCAATCACTTCATATCAAGTACTGAATCCAACACTTACTGACTTTAATATCTTGTTTTGCAAAAAGATTGCAAACTGCCAGTTTGTGTTGTATCCAAGTCTATATTTTTACTTCAGAGTACAATAAAGTCTCTATCGTCAAAGTATTCCAAAGGTTTTTTTTGTTTTTTTTTTTTAAATATACTGTCTGTGTGAAGTATGCAGCGGTTATTTGGCTAAACAGTGCCATCTTCTGTTCAACTCAGAGAAACTGGAAACGGCAAACAACCCATCCTGACAGGAGTGTGGTGTCTTATCCTAAAAGGTTGGAAACTATTTCTAAACATAACATACATCATGTTATGTACATGATGCACGGTCCTCAACAAGGTGCTGGTTGAGTTAGAGCAGCGCTGCTCATTATAGCACATCTAAAAATGACCAGATAAGAACAACAGCAGTCGCTCTGGCTTATTAGATATTTGATAGCGTCCGTCGCGTGCAAAGGACGGACAGAAAGTCTCTGAATGAGATCGAGAGGATACAAAATGGATGTGAGGAAGAAAGGGTTTAGGGTGGAGTTGGAACAGCAAGCAATGGGCTCTCTACAGCTGCTGGCACTAATGAGGATAATTACCCCAGTAATAACATTAGCCTATCTGAGGGAATGGAGGGGAAGGACAAGTGGTTGTGTTTGTGTGTGTGTGTGTGTGTGTGCGCACACATGTGGTTACTGTATGTATGTGTGCTCGCATGGCAGTGCGCGTGCCTTCCATTCTATCTCACTTGCAGCCTCTCCCTCATTCCCTGAATCTCAATATCTCTTTGTTAGCCCACAATAATTGTATTTGGGCCTCATATCCGCCATATCAGATTCAAGTTTGTACAAGGTAATTAGCAGAGGAAGGGAAGCCTCCACACCAGGAGGACAAATGCCCCCATGACATCATTCTGGCTCCACTCAGGAGGGAGCTCTACCCCCTCTGCTTCCTCTTATTCATCTCTCTTGTCAATTCAGCTGTCAAAAAGAGAGCTGAACAGGGGCAGGAGTGCAGTGGCAAGTGAAAGTTGAGTATGTGGAGAGTTGGGATTAGAAAAAAAAAGATAAAGAAATGAAGAGAAGAGAAGACCGTGAGAGAAAAGGCTGGAAATTGATTTGATGATGAGATGGAGAGCTGTGTTTTCACCACAGGCCTGTAATTTCCAATCAGCAGTGACTAACAGACAGCAGGGGAAAGTTCCTCCGCGTTAATGCAGCTTGCCATTCAGGAGGAGCCAGCGTATCCTGCTGGGACTCGGGGGATGAGGGGAGGATTAACTGGCACTCAGGTGGAGAGAGATGAAGAGATCCTGCGGATGGTCACACCTCCTCTCGCCTCATCCATCACTCTCTATTTTCCCTCTGTGGATGAATATGATTTACCGTGGATTTGATGGGAGGAGTGGACTTTATATGTCATATGATGTTATGATGAATCAACTGTCTACTTCGTTTTTGTACTTTTATGTTATGACAGCCACGGATTTAGAGATAGTGTTGTATATTGTAACATATTTGAATGGACAAAGTATTTTAGAATCAGTCATTGTAACGAAATGTATGAGTGCAGAGATTAAGTTCAGCTGTGAGGTTTTTCCCAAAGAATTGTGGGAGATGTATGATTAAAGCCCTGCATGGGGCCTCCTCAAGTGTGTGTGAGGAGTGCAGTGTAATACAGTGTACAAAAAAAGAGCTAGTGACCCCCTTGCTTTATTAATATATTTAACAAACTGTGAAAAAGATGATTTAATATTTCTGAGTCGTTACTAAATTACCCTCCTGACAATTTAGTCCCTTTAAATAAAAATGTCTGATAGACAAAAAGATCTTCTTGGACTAAAAACACCAAAAAGACTCAACAAGACGTGGTTTAGTCGAAGGATGGGTGCTTGAAATTTGAAAATTGTGATGCGTAGCTACTGAAGCTACTGTACTTTCACAACTGCACAGAAATGTGAGGATCGTCCTCGGCAGGAAGTTTACTCACCCCGTCCTTCCTCCTCCAGTTCAGCGCTGATACCTCACATTCAAACACAATGTCTTGAAGGACACACGGAGCTTCTGCAGAAGAAAGGAACACCACAAGGTTCAATACTAGGCCCGTCTCCGTTAGTTAGTTAGTTAGTTTTCTTGATTGATCATACATATATATGTAAAGATATAGTGTGGTAACCAGAGTAGCAGGGTTCTTTCCTCGTGTTGTTTTTCGACCAGTTGCAGTCTCTCTGTCATCTGGCAAATATTTTGGTAGGTCCACCCATCTGAGCCACACACAGATCCCCTATCACGGCGCAGGCATGTAGGCTCCTGCTCAGCCCCGTGTTCCCTTTTGGGTATTTTCTCCTGGCAGGCGAGGCCTTCTGCACAGTGGCCATTAAACTCCTGCATGGCAATCCGCAGGCACTGGAGCCCTCACCCTCCTCCCACAGCCGCAGCCACCCACAGTGCTGGGGTGGCAGGCATGAGGAAACAGTGGAGTCATACGCTCACGCACATAAAAACACCTGAGCACAGCTGTGCCAGGCTGCTGACCTGCAGCAGCACAAAAAGTCAGAAGCAAATCCTGACATACTAACTTGAAGCACACAGCTGGCCCTAACAGAGAGTGTATATTCTTACAAACTGGACCGAATTCATAAGAGAGATAGCAGCGCTGATTTCCTGCTGTGTTCTATCAAAGAGTCACATGTTGGTCCTCCTCTGAGTTTTAAATGTTTCCTTCTGTCCTCTCTCCTCTGTGCTCTTCTGAGTGGTTGGATTGTGTTCTGTTATTATGACCGTGTACCCCTGCTGAATTATTTTGCAATGTTGTTTTTCTCCTTGAGATTTCTTCATCAGCTCCACATCCTTACTTAACAAAGAGGCAGCATTTGCAGCAAATGGGAACAAGTAAATTTCATCTTTTCAGGTATGTTACTCCTCTTTCTTTTCCTCCCAACAGGGCATGAAAGAATCCTGCTCGAGCTGCACTTCATGAAAAAATAAAAGAAAACAACATTCTACTGTATATGATCATTGTTATCCTTATGTAAAGGTATTGTGTATTATCGAGGATCTGAAGTTTTTTTTTTTTCTGTTTTGTACAAATGGATCTGGTGTGGGAATACTGTACATAGAGCTGCTTCTTAAGAATTAATATTTTTTTCCTCACTGTAATACAATGCGAATATCAGGATTTTGTTTAATCAAATCTGTCTCTGTTTGGGTGTGTCACTATCCCTCAATCCATTGTCTAGCGCTTTATCATTCAATGTCTCATTAAATGGGGTGTGGGGCCCCTGGGGCTCCATGTCACACTGCCACATTCATCCAATAATAGCATTATATATGTATAATCTTAATCTCTGGGGGGGGGGTTGTTTTTTTTGCTTCCCATGTGGATGATTAAGTGGTAGAAGAGGGATGGATGGATTGATGGGAAAAACAAAAACATGTGGGTCTAATCCTCTTCTGTATCCAGCATTATGTACTCATCTCATGAAGTGTGTGTGTGTGCCTTTTTAGGACTTTTTCAGGCATAAGCACTGACTTTGTCAGTACCTGTAACCTTCATCGGAACCTAAACCTGGTCCTAATGAGACAGAAACACATGGGGGCTGAGGGCTAACATTTAGGGTCGATGTTAGGGCGGCTCTGTTTTAACTCCGTTAACGTGTCGTGTATGTAACGTGGCACTTTTCCTTTACTACCGGGTGTACCAGGTGAAAAACTCCACACAATAACCTCCCTGTATTAAAGGTCCGGGGCGTGGCGTTTTCAGAGAGCTCGTGTGCCGTCATGACGTATGAGGCCATCGCGTCGCACGAGACCGACTTTATAGAACCATGAAGCTGGTGTACTTGTTTTATCCTTCAAAATAAAAGTTCTGAATTTGAATCGAGCCAATAATAAACCAAGTCTACCTGCTGCTTGTGTTGTCAAATTTGGTGTCAAACTACTCTTTGATAATTGTTTTATTTTTTATACTTCGAAACAGTATAGATTGTTGGTGTATTACGAATTTGCGCACATCTGTCGTATTATTTTGAAGGTATCCGTACAGGAAGTTGGGTGAAAATCTTTCGCTTAACTCCGTTCCACGTTGAACAGGAAGTGAAGACACGTCAGAAAGAGAGGACAGAAACTTGAGTGAATGAACTGGTGTTAAAGTCTTTACTGTCTCTTACTTACTATTCTTCTGAATTCTTTTTTTGACAGAGAGACGCGCAACACTTGTAGTAAGTATTTTACTTCAATTCTATTCTCAGGAAAGTGTCATTTTGAAAGTTTATAGTCGGACCTTTGTATCAAAATAGACCTGAGGCTAAAGCTGTTTGCTTCCTGTCAAAGATGCTGGACTGGAAAATGAGAAATTAAACGTTTTTGTTTTGTTTTTGACCAGCCAGTCACATTGAAATGGTGATTCAGTCGTCACCATTTATTCATTGAATTTTCACTGTGAGGTTATCTACTTTGAATCCCACACACAGATTACAATGCTAGATTAAATTAAGGTTGTGTTTTAAACCTAAATTGATGACATTCGAGCTCTTGTGTGTGCCCTGGGTTTTGCTTCATATAACCCTACATATCATTCAGCACTAGCATGTCCTGCATTCATGGAATAGTTTTCTATTTAGTGATAGTTTATAGAAGGAAAACAATCATGTAGTCAGACTGGTTTAGGGCTGAGTTTGCTGACGTGCGACAAGAAGAACATGGGGTGATCTATTCTTTCCCCTGAGAGCGAACAAACAAAATCTTGATTTTGTAGATGTCAGAAAACCACAAAGTCAACAGGGACACCCTAATCTAACCACTAATGAGAACAGCGTTTTGCGTTTGTGTCCCTTGTTTTATTTGTGTTAAGTCGAAAGATCTGAGTAAATGTTGTGTGTTACAGACAGAGAATGGCAGAGAAGGTGCTGGTCACAGGTGGAGGAGGCTACATTGGGAGTCATTGTGTGCTGGATCTTATTGAAGCAGGCTTTCTGCCTGTTGTTGTGGATAACTTCAGTAATGCAGTAAGAGGTAAGCTCCCATCTCTTTTAATGATAAACATGTGTTTGTTTAGTGTGGTCATATTCATGTTCTGGTAATTTACTCTCTTTGTTTGTGTATCTGTGTGTGTGTGTGTGTGTGTGTGTGTGTGTGTGTGTGTGTGTGTGTGTGTGTGTGTGTGTGTTACATCCTGTTATGAATGGAGGAGAAGGGGACGTGCCAGAGAGTATTCGGAGGATAGAGAAGCTTCTGGACACCAGTATCGAGTTTCATGAACTAGACCTCCTGGACCGGCCTGGCTTGGAAAAACTCTTCAAAAAGGTCAGGCAGGATATAACAGCTGATTCATGATTAACCAATTTATTACTCAGTTGACTGACGGAAGTTTTATCGTCACCTGTTGTGGCAAACACTGAATGTCTGTCGTCATTGTTGGCCAATTTAAGGCACTTCCTATACTGGCCCAATCGTTTCTCTCACTAGTAGGCCTCCTCCCTCCCGCTCCGTCTTCAGAGGTTCTCGTACTTTGGAACAGACGTAGGGAACAGGCTTGTAAAAAGACAATAAATCAATAGAAAAAATTGATGAACCGAAGCATGAGGGAGGCGCAGAGAAAATGCAATTACAGGTGAATGCCCAAAAGTGCTCCAAAATAAGAGACATGTTGACTACAGGTGGCAGCAGCACCTGATGTTGTATAGCAACATCAGGAGGGAGGAGGAGAGGTGGCTGGTCATAGAAAGTAGCAAGAACATGACAGGGAGGAAACCGAAGAAGAGGGGACACTTAGGGATGAAGGCAAGCTGTGTGTGTGTGTGTATTCCTTATTTGTGGGGAACCTAAATCTGTTTACACTGTCGCATTATGAAGACATAGTCAAAGTCAAATTTCCAAGCTGCAAGTACATATTAATATCTAACTGTTACTCTGTCACCAATGACGGTGAGCAGCCTTGACAAAAAATGCCTGGGATTTTTTTGTGCCAGTCCAGCCTTGACGTTCTCAGATAACAGGCGATGATACCGGGGGTCTGGGAAATGATTACGAGCGTCTTTCACAGTTTTCTGACTTATGTGAATATGAAAAGAATAATAGGTTGACTTTGATGGACCAGGAATACACCAATAATTCCACACTAAGCTTTCATACTTACTGTACCTATGTTATCAAATGGCTTTTTCAATGGTTCTATAACATATTCATATTTGAACCTTGTGCGTCTGCATTCCAGCACACCTTTACTGCAGTGATTCACTTTGCCGGTCTGAAGGCTGTCGGAGAGTCGGTGGCGCATCCGTTGCGCTACTACAAAGTCAACCTCACCGCCTCCATGAACCTGCTTGAGGTCAGTTCTCGTGTCGTCACATCGGTCTTCACTCTGAGCTGCTCTGTGTGTTTGTGGGCTGTAGGTCTGCTGTGCTCACCTGCCGCTCATTGTACACACGTGTGCCGTGTTTCTGCACAGGTGATGCAGGCCCACAGAGTGCACAATCTGGTCTTCAGCAGCTCGGCCACAGTGTACGGAGACCCCCAGTACCTGCCCCTCGATGAGCAGCATCCTGTGGGTGGCTGCACGAACCCCTACGGCCAGACCAAGTACTTCATCGAGAAGATGATCATGGACCACTGTTTGGCAGAGAAGGTATGGAGTAGGAAGTGGAAAGGTCTTCATAGACGTAAGCAAACATGTACAAAATGTGTCACTGTCTCTTCTGTGTGAGCAGGACTGGAATGCAGTGCTGCTACGTTATTTCAACCCAATTGGAGCCCATGTCTCTGGCCTTATTGGAGAGGACCCTCAGGGCATCCCCAACAACCTGCTGCCCTATGTTGCACAGGTAGGTGAACTGTCTTTCAAAAACAACTACAGCGGAGCAGCAGTGGATGCGAATGAAAAAAAAAAAGTTATGTATTAAAATGATAAGGAGAGAAGGACATGAAAACCACTTTGTAGTATACACATCAGAATATTCGACCACAGGTGCATCAATGAGTCCGTCAGATGAGTGGTTACTATACATAAAATAAGAAATGACATGATAAGGATGAATCCAGTGCTGCAAAAAAAACAAAAACATGTCACAATACAGAAACCACAGTCGTGCCTGTGCAGGCCTGAATATTAGTCACTGACAGTTAGACACTGGCTTTTCTGTGGCTTTGCCAACACAAGGCGGAGTCTTCTAGACTTTGACTTTATAAAGTAAACAGACATCATAATCTGAAGTTTGCTCATATATTCAGTCAACGTGGAGAACGTCACGTGTGTCTGGATCCGGGTTGGGTTTTTTTAAAACGTAATTAAAGCTGTCAAGTACTTTTCTATTTTTATCCAAAGATTTATTGGTGTATTTAATATTTAGTTCATACTTTATATTTGTTTTATTTGAAATACTTAAGTGTACTGCAGTGCCTGTCAATACACACATATATCAGTGTACATTGTTTATTATTGAACAGTTATCAGATTTGGCATTATGGGAAAAATCCAATACCCTTAGTATTGTTTCTTTTGTTTCATAGATGTAATTCAGTATCATATTCCACTGTATTCAAGTTTTACTAGATCATTTATTATGCAAATTTCTTATTTTACATTTATTTTATAGGTTGCTATTGGGAGAAGAGATTATCTCAACGTGTTTGGGAATGACTATGACACACCTGATGGGACAGGTAATGAAATAATGGACTGAGCACAGAATTTACCGTGCCATGAAATATTATTTCTTAAAGACACGGACGTGTCACTCTCTCTCTGATAGGTGTGCGGGATTACATTCACGTTGTAGATCTGTCAGCGGGACACATAGCAGCTCTCAAGAAGCTCAAGGAGAACTGTGGCTGCAAGGTATGCTGGGAAACTGACCCTTTTATTTTTTTTCACCTACATTGGCGCCCTTGAGGTATTTATTGGCGCTCTGGCATTCATACATCACTGCACATGTGTTTGTAGGTTTACAACCTAGGAACAGGAAAGGGCTACTCTGTGCTCCAGATTGTAAAAGCCATGGAGAAGGCAGCGGGGAAAGAGGTGAGTTATTTGTATCCAGTCTCCTGGGAGTGACTTTGTTGTAACCACACAATCTGATGTTGTTCTGGGTTTTTGTTTTTTGTCTCACATTATTCATACATCCTCTCTGTAGATCCCATATAAGATCGCCCCTCGTAGACCAGGTGACACCGCGTCCTGCTACGCGAACCCCTGTCTGGCTGAGAAGGAGCTTGGCTGGAAGGCTGCATTAGACCTGGAAAGAATGTGTAAATGTCCTTTTTTTTTCATTTCATGTCATCACTCTCCAAAAATTACATGTGTTTTTTTTGTCTGTTCTTGGAAAAATCCCCACCATAATCAAGTTTTCCCCCCCTCCTCCACATAGGTGAGGATCTATGGCGCTGGCAGTCCATGAACCCCAACGGATACAGTGAAGCCTCTTGATACATTTGTGAAATTATATTTTAAGTCATTTTTCTAATCATGAAGGGAAAAAAAAACAGACGTGTTATGACCTCAGGACTAACTGAAGCTTTACATTTTTGTCATGTGTCATTAGCTCTGGATCAAGTGTATGTTTGTTTTTAAATCAAAGTCTATTTTATTTGTGTAGCCCAAAATTCACAAATCATGGTTTGCCTCCAGTGGGCTTTGACAATCTGTACATGAAGTGGCGTCCTCTGTCCTTAGACACCTGGTTCAGGGTAAGAAACACCTTCACAAAAAAAGAAAAAGACAAGGAAGAAACCTCAATGAGAGACATGGAGGAGTGGTCTCATTTCCAGGACAGATGTAATAGATGTCACGTGTACAGAGCAAATCAAAATAACTAATTTAATTAATTAATAATTGCAGGAAGGGATGAACTAATATGATACTTACTGTCGGTCCGATATTTGTCAAAATCACTGGATTGGGTGTAGGAAAAAGAACTAAAAGACTATAAAGAAGGCATTTTAAATGTTGTCGGCTGTTTCTTCTATTTCTATTTCTTCTTTATGGCAGCGGAACATTTGTTCAGCAGTTGGAATATTATATGATTTTGGAATGTTTTGTTATGGCTTGTTGGCAGTAAATGACAATATCGGACTGATTTGGTGTTGGTGGTGATATAAGTATGGGATATATGAAAAAAAAGTATCAAGACGTCCCTAAATGTGGGCTAGTGTCTATGTTTTGTCAGGTTTGACGATGATGATGGTGATTTTTCTCCATAAATGCATTGATTTATAAGCCATAACTACTATGAACAAATTAATAAATTATTTTTCTTACATGAAAAACTCCCTTCCTGTGTATCTTAAACACAATGCTCCTTTATGAAGATGCTATAGCATATTTCAAAAGAAAACGCCACATACTGTATTTAAATTGGAGTTTATAAACACTGGACGACACTGAGTTCTGTTCAAACACCTACATTTTAACGGGGCACTGGGGCTTTAAATGGCTCCTTGAACCCTCGGGCACCCAGTTAATAAACACCCACGTCAGCACAGCGCTGCTCCAGTCGCTCTAACCGGGTTTCGGTCTTTAGGGCTGAGCAGGAAGTGGCTGACTGGACCCTGGACGAGGGGGGGAAAAGCAGCACAAAAAAAGAGTAAATTGAAAAAAAAATGGACATGGTGGCAGACTTGGGGGCGAGTCGACTGTACCGGGCACCGGGCGAATCGAGTCACCAGTGAGTATCGATGCATTTTTGTCACGGGTTATCTCTGCGTGGGGCGTAAGCGGGTGCTGGCGACACCTCACGCCTGCGGAGGAGTCGCTGGGCTTGGGCAAGCAGTAGGCAGAGCCTCCTCGGTTGCTCGCCGCGCTCCGGACCTCCAGCGCGAAGTGGGGGCGGCGTTGAGGAGGAAAACGGGCGTGTTAGCGCGATTTTGTCTCCTTCCCGTGCGACACACAGCACCTGAATATATTTGTTTATCAGCATGCTGAGCTGCTGGAGGTTTGTGTCTGTTTTTCTATTGTGTGCCGCCGGAGCCTGAAGTGGGCGTCGCTCCAGGACAGACTGAGCTGCCCGCTTTTCTCTCGCAGGACTGCAGCACTCTTTTCCCCGTGTCGTTTTTCTAGGTCGACTGCTGTGTGTGTGTGTGTGTGTGTGTGAATTAACTGAGGGGTTTCTCAGAAACGAAACATCACACGGGGGTTTTTCGTGTGTGTGACATGAGGAGCAGGGCCGGGCGTCGTGGAATCGTGGGTTATTACCGGGCGCTGCGGCTATGAGCAAAATATCACATAATTACGAATGAGAGCGTGTAATTCAGAGTCTGCAGGGGGAGGAGGAGGAGGAGGAGGAGGAAGATGGCTAAATAGGTTAACACAGTAGAAGGAGAAGTATACTGTAACAGAGGTTGCAGCAGCATGAGTTTCTTTCTTTCTTCCTGTTCTCGGGGCTGAATGTCAGTTTCCACACTGTTGGCTTCTCTCCTCTCGTGGGTTTGATGTGTTCGTCACAGCAGATATTTAATCCCCCCTCCACCCCCCCTCAGGTATGATTACTGGGTTTTGTCACCCGACGCTCTCTGACTGGAGACGGGTGTAGCCCATTAGGAGAAGACTTTGATTGAAGGCACTCTGAGCCAATCACAGCGCAGACAGTGTCCTGGAGGCGGATCCTGTGCGGAGGAGGTGTTTGGTCCACTGTGTGGACAAAGACGGGAGGATAATTGACAAACACCAATCAATTAGTCGACTATGAATGATCAGTCATTTAAATCAACATTTTTTTTGATCATCTTTTGGATCCTTAAAATACAATATAAAATACAATACATGAAGCATTTATGATGATTTCTGCGCCGTAAATGAGAGGTTCAGTCACGTCCATTGTCTTGCAGTTGAAGACAGCCTGAGAAATTTAGGATGACCATCTCACAAAGTATGTGCGGCCATGACCTGCAACTACATTTTTATTCTTTTTACACCAAAGGCGCTTTTCCACTACACAGTTCCGGCACGGCTTGACTCTGCACCCTTTTTTTTGCTTTTCCATTAGCGATCGTACCTGGTACTGTTTTAAGTACCTGCTCTTTCGAGGTTCCAAGTGACCTATACTGGCGGCCACTGATTGGTTGGAGAGTGTCGTCACTGGAAGAGTCATAAGCTCGTCGTCAGTTAAAAATACTTCAAAATCCTGAATAGATTCGTTAATCTAAACTATTTAGTGTGTTCGAAGCACTTTGGAGTAAACTGAACATCTCTGTTGCCATTTCTGAGAGTGCTGTCATGTTGTTTTCCTGCAGGCAGCCTCAGAGATGGTTCAACACCGCTGACATCACAGTGGCTCACCAAAGCAACCTGCTGAAGCAGCTCAACCAGCAGCGCAGACAGGAGCTGTTCTGTGACTGCAGCGTGCTGGTGGAGGGCCAGCTCTTCAGGGCCCACCGCAACGTCCTGTTTGCCAGCAGCGGCTACTTCCGCATGTTGCTGTCCCAGGGGCCCGACGGCCTATCGGACTCCGTCAACGCCACCTTTGACGCCTTCAGCCCCGAGACCTTCACCGTCATCCTGGATTTCATCTACTCCGGCCAGCTGGACCTGTCCAGCCATAATGTGATTGAGGTGATGTCTGCAGCCAGCTACCTGCAGATGAACAATGTCATCACCTACTGCAAGAACTTCATCAAATCCTCCTTAGACATCAGTGTGAAAGATGAAGACAGCGAGCGCTGCCTCAGCTTGTCTGAGACCTGTAGCTTCACCAGCGGAGCAGGGGAGGAGTCCTCGGAGCAGCAGCATCAAGGCCCGTGCTCTGTCAGTCCTCCACCTGCACTCTGGACCAGGGACAACTCCAGATCCCAGTCTAGCTTTATGGGGAAAGACACAGACCAGGAGGTTTCAGCCTCAGCCATGAAGACAAACCCAAGCAGCCCAGTCAATGAGCTTATTGGTGCAGACCCGGACGACCTCCACGACCCGCAGGACCCTCTTTACACCCTGCCAGGATCAGAGCGCCGGCGGGGGAAAGGGGGAAACAAGAGGAAAGCGTCTAACAGCACCCGTGCCAACCAGCAGGAGGACCTGGACATCCAGGAGGCAAGGACACAAAAGGCTGAGAAAGCAGAGGAGCTCTACGCAACTCTACCACAGATCGTTGGTGTGATTGGACACTTTAATAAAGGTGGGTTTGAGAGTCAGACCTGGTTTGGTTTTTTTGACAAAATGAAAAACATACTTCAACACAGTAGAAGATAAGTGAGATAAGAAAATCCTTAATTAGTCCCAGTGTTACAGTCGTACAGATAGTAAAAAATTATAAATAGACACCGTTACAAACATCAGGAAATATGGTGCACAGCCCATCGTCAAGCAGACAGAGAACTTGTCTTGTGACTGAAGGGTTGCCAGTTCGAATCCCTGCCAGGTCAAGGGCTGGGGTACCCAATCAACCCATTGCTCATTGTTAATTGGACACTCTAAACTGACTCCACCCACTTGCTCTACTCCTCATAAATGGGAGGGTTCTCCAGACAAATAAATTCATCCACTGTGGCAATCCCCTAGAGAGAGCAAGAAAAAATTAAATATGAAAAAAAATATTTTGTTTAAACCCTTTTATTCGCTAAATTAGTGTTTACAAACACATTTGAAAACACATATGACACAGTCGTGACGAAGATATAAATAAAACATGACAAAATATTATGTATGCAGTATTTAAACTCTATATTCTGACAAAATAAACCCAAACCGTTACAGAACAAAAGGAACATTATTAAAATTTCATTTACATTTATCTACATTCTTGTTGGATTGCACATAAAAGAATATGACTACGTGAACAGTTTCTCTTGCTCTTCGCAGACTCCAACCCCAGCATGCGCTTCAAATGTCCCTTCTGCACCCACACGGTGAAGAGGAAGGCGGACCTGAAGCGTCACCTGCGCTGTCACACCGGAGAGCGGCCGTACCCCTGCCAGGCCTGCAATAAACGCTTCACTCGCCTGGAGCACCTCCGCAGCCATTTTGAGACAGTGGGTACTTCTTATAATGTGTAGTGTAACACCGCTTTGAGTTGACTAGAAAAGCGCCGTATAAATACAGCCCGACGACCATGCATGGATAATGCACACAGCTGCAGTAACATGTGATGTTGAATGCACTTTCCTTTCCCCCCTCAGATCCATCAGGCGAGGAAGCTGGTGTGCAGAAAGTGCAAGTGTCAAGTGACAGAGGAGACGGGGCATGTGGTGTGTGAGGGCACGCGGCGCTACCGCATGTGCACCGCGTGCATCCAGGAAGTGGGCTGTGATAACATCCCCATGGACAGTCTGGACGAGTCCTGCGAGGAGCCGGCGCTGCTGCTGGGCGTGGACGGGGAGGAGGAGGGCGACGCCAAGAGAAGCTGGATGGTAAACGACGACGACGACCTGGCCGAGGACTCGGGCACCGACCTCATCATACAGCAGGTGGACGACAGTGACGAGGAGCTGCAGTGAAATGGGACCAAAGTTTGCGTGTTTGTGTGTGTGTGTGAAATCCTCGCAACAGAATTTATGCATAAAAGAATCCACTAATGTAAATACACACATTTATGTTGTCTCTTAGTTTGAAAGCAACTGAGAAATTAATTTTCACTTTCAATTGTATCGTGACAAAATGGAATGATTTGTGTTAAGCTGCATAAAGAACGCATGCATGTTGAGTGTTTCCTTTGCGTCTGTTGTACGATGATAACTCTTTGAAAACATGTTTGCGTCGTCATGTGCATGGAAGAACACCTTTGAACTTTCTGGAACTTTGAGCAAAACAAAGTGTGAGCGACAATGACTCAACTATTTTCCCACATCCTGTAGGAAAAGTTGACTGCAGACTTTTTGTTTCCTTTTCCATGTCTCCCAGTTGCAGCGCTTTCTACGATATGAAGCCAATTATAATTTATTTGTTTGTTTTTTTTACTTTTTGACACATTAAAATATTTTTATACATTTTGCATTTGACTCATTCATCAACAACAACAACAATGACTCTGAGTGGGACTTTATTTTCAGGGTTGAAAAAATTAAATTTATATATATTATTGACCCTGTAGCCAAACCTGCTCACTTAGAAAGCAGCCGAAATGGAATATAAAGGTCTCCGTTCTTGGTTGAGAAGGTTCCAGAAACACAACCAGGGCTTCTCTGCTCAGCCTGAAATCCGCCCATGTGTCGTCCTGTCTGAAGAACCTTTCCAGCCATTGATCCTACAATAGTTTAGTCTTGACTGTGAAGGAAAAGAAAAACTGTTCAAATAAAATCTTAATGTTTGCTTTTGTAAAATAGATCTTTAAATAAAACTTTTTATCTCATGTCTAAAACTAAATTTGAAAAATTAAACTATGACATTTTAGTGCCTCGGTTGTAAGACGCTTTGGATGAAAGCATCTGCTAAATGCTTGGATGTAAATGGTGCTATTTTGGTCGACGTACTATACTATGACTATTTTGACCGATTT